>NC_056435.1:911668-1186668 GCF_018296145.1 Oncorhynchus tshawytscha
ATATATTATAATGACCCAAGATGGAACTGAGATAAATATGTTATAATGACCCAAGATGGAACTGAGATTAATATGTTATAATGACCAAAGATGGAACTGAGATTAATATGTTATAATGACCAAAGATGGAACTGAGATTAATATGTTATAATGACCAAAGATGGAACTGAGATTAATATGTTATAATGACCAAAGATGGCACTGAGATAAATATGTTATAATGACCCAAGATGGAACTGAGATTAATATGTTATAATGACCAAAGATGGCACTGAGATTAATATGTTATAATGACCAAAGATGGCGCTGAGGTGAATATGTTATAATGACCCTTGCCGAGGTACTACAGAGACAACGTTCCTTACTGTATTTTGATCTGATTCCAAACTCTTTATGAATATGAGGGGAATGTTGGTATGTAGTTTTGCTTGGTGGGGGCTGGCTGTGTTGTAGAAAGCAGCTCCCATCTCCTGCACCGGCCTAGCCAACTTCATTATGCAGTCCTGCCTTGCTGAGGGTGCAATTACTTAATGAGAGCCATTCTAAATAGCTCTGAAACAAATACATCAATTTCCTTCCTCGTCCCAACCTGCATGGATAGGCCTATAGCTCATTTCTAATTTCAGCAGGAAAGCATTGTGTTTGTTAAATCCACTTTGTAACTTGGCTCGTACAGTTGTACTAAAATGTGTTTTGAAGGTAATGGAGATTTTGTAAATGCGGCAAGTACTCTATTTGACAAAGGCAATGGTTTGAGGTGTGTTTACTTAAGCAGCTGCCAGCCTCACTCTGAGTGGCATTAATTGGCATTCGTCCTGTTGTCTGCCTTGTTGCTGTTTGGGAACATTGTGAAGTTGTCTCAATAAGTGGCGCAGAGGCAACAACAACAATCGTCCCTGCCTGTTCTGCCCCTGCAACATGATCAATGACTATATCCCCTGGTAATTCACTCCTCTCATCCCTCCATATGAAAGCCCCCTCCTCTAGTATGACTCCCATTGTTGCAGGAGCTCTCCTGCTTCCCAGCCCACCGTCCACTTTAAGTAGTAAAGCCTAGTAAATTAATTATATGCAAATGTCAGTAACATTTTGCCAAGATTTGCATTTAAATGTTCCTTCCTTTTTTCTTTGTGTTTTTCTTCTTCTTTCTCCAGGTGGGTTTTATTGGAAACTCAATTTGCATTGAGGCTCTAATTCACTGACATGGTGAATATACTGTAACAGTTCTTTTGTTATTATTTCTCAAGCACTGCAGAGCTCTAACTCCCACTCTCACTCCTGCATGGATTATTTTGGAGAGGAGAGGACAGGAGCGCCATGGTTGTTATGAGTTACGGCGTTACCAGCGAGCTGCGGGCCGGCTGCTAATTGCAGCGAACAAGACGGCTTGATTTAAATCAACGGAATGAGTGAATCGTTAACGGGCAGTCTGTCGGGGGATGAGGGATTTGGGTGTGCGTGTGTGCGTGGCGCTGGGCTGATGGCGGTGAGGTGGCGGGCGGTGGAGGGTTTTTTGAGCCCTGGACTGGTTCAAGGCGATAATGCAGCCAGTATGTTAGCGTCATGTGTGGCTGATGATGACAACAGGCCAGCCAGTCAAAGTGGGTGACCTAAATAGAGAATTTGTGGAAGAATGAATCATTTTAATATCCAAAGTTGCTGGACATGCCGCTGAGGCTGGGCCTAAACTGTGTTAGGTTAGATTACTTGTTGGTTATTACTGCATTATCGGAACTAGAAGCACAAGCATTTCGCTACACTCACATTAACATCTGCTAACCATGTGTATGTGACCAATACAATTTGATTTGATGATTTGATTTGATGCTGGTCATCGACGGTTTATCAAACATCTAACCAGTTTTCGCATTGTTATATCAGTCATCGACCATCAGTCAGTCACTTACATTGATATCTGCTACCCTCCCTAGCGTAGCCTACAGGAAAAGACATAGACAGAACTTCAAACAATTAACCATGAAAAAGGAATTTATAAGAATGCTGTAATTACAGATGGTTTGCTCACTGTGAAATTAATATCCAACTAGTTGGTGACAACTATGTAGAGTTTGGAGTTTGTGACAGCAACTATCTGAGCTTATTACAGTACTGTAGACACTATGACCTGGCATTTCCTATGATCTTCTGTGTAGAAGAACCCCTTACCTTTTTACGACTCTTGGCTTGTGAGCATCACAGGTTACATGTGCATGTTTGCGAGAGTCTTAGCTTCTCATATATATCCCATAATAGTTACTAGCTCAAACCGTTCGGACTTTACAGACATTTTTGTGAGAGAAACCGCACTTGTCTCACAAACAGTGCTCTAGCACAGACAAACGGTTGGTATTAGCGGATGCAGAAGAAATTGACGAATCCACAATGTTTAAAAGGGCTCAGAAGTCCAAACCCCGCCAGCATCACGGTGGGTCTGTACCCTTCCAGAGTTTCCCTCAGCTCTCCTGCTCCTCTGGTGACCAGCTCTCTGTCTGATGGCTGTCACATTGAATAATGTGACCGCATCATATCCACACTAGTTTGTAATTGAATTGTAGCTCTAATCAGTGTGCAGCAGCTAGTTTAGTTTGCAGTGGTTGACAGTAATGTTCTCTAATGGCTCACTGGCTCTCTGTAAGTTCCAGGCCACTGCTTTCCCTGGCTGTGTTGTGCTGTAGTGTGTAGACTTCTCACCATGTGGTCGGATGTGAGCCACATGGAGCTGCACAACGTAAAACATATTAGCCGTTATCTCCAACGCTGTGCTCGAAATGAATTGTTAACACTCCCAAAAAATGATCACCACTGTTGTATCATATCCTCGCTCAATCCACCAGCATTTTGAAATGTGGTTTTATTCCAGGTTTTGAAGTGATAGTAGCGCCCTTCCTTGAAGTACACATTCATCATATAATACTTTCTAGACTGTAGACCTTACTGCTGCTGTTTCCTTGGGTTCCAAATACGTCTCTACCTCCTTCCCTTCTCTCTCTGTATCTCTATATATCTCTCTCTGTATCTCTATATATCTCTCTCTGTATCTCTGTATATCTCTCTCTGTATCTCTCTCTCTCTCTCTGTATCTCTGTATATCTCTCTCTGTATCTCTCTCTCTATATATATATATCTCTCTCTGTATCTCTCTCTCTCTGTATCTCTCTCTCTGTATCTCTCTCTCTGTATCTCTCTCTCTCCATATCTCTCTTTCTCTGTATCTCTCTCTCTCTGTATCTCTGTATCTCTCTCTCTCTGTATCTCTCTCTCTCTCTCTCTCTCTCTCTCTCTCTCTCTCTCTCTCTCTCTCTCTCTCTCTCTCTCTCTCTCTCTCTCTTTCTCTCACTCTCTCTCTTTCTCTCACTCTCTCTCTCTCTCTCTCTCTCTCTTTCTCTCACTCTCTCTCTCTCTCTCACTCTCTCGCTCTCTATCTTTCTCTCTCTCTCTCTCTCTTTCTCTCACTCTCTCTCTCTCTCTTTCTCTCACTCTCTCTCTCACTCTCTCTCTCTCACTCTCTCGCTCTCTCTCTTTCTCTCACTCTCTCTCTCTATCTCTCTCTCAATTCAATTCAGTTTGTTTTATTGGCATGATGTAACAATGTACATATTGCCAAAGCTTACTTTGCAGATTAAAAATATTAACATAATTCAAATAATAATAATCAATATTGTCAACAGTAACAACAATAATCAAGAGTCAAAATAACCATACATTGAACAATAACAACAAGCATAGAGGAAACCTTGAATAAGGGTTTCAAATTTGGGGAAATTACACTCTCTAATTGCTTGATATTTTTTACATTTTGTCAGGAAATGCAGCTCTGTCTTAAGTTCTGCTGTGGTTGCACAGCCTTTCTCTCTCTCTCTTTTCTCTCGCTCTCTCTCTCTCACTCACTCTGTCTCTATTTCTAGATCTCTCTGTATCTCTCTCTGTCTGTATCTCTCTCTGTCTGTATCTCTCTCTGTCTGTATCTCTCTCTGTCTGTATCTCTCTCTGTCTCTGTCTCTCTCTTTCTTGCTGCAGAGCTGAATGCCGTGCAGGCAAAATAGTGCGTTGATACAGTACGGCTCGCAAAAAAGGTCTGAGTTGACTTATTCGTATTGACAGGAGCCCTTCGGATCCCTTTGGTTTACATATGCAGGCCATCATATCATGTCATAACGCCAGGGAAGGCTCATGCAGCGATTCAACACACCTCTCTGAGCTCTCTCTCTCTCTCTCTCTCTCTCTCTCTCGCGCTCTCTCTATTTTCAGGAGTGTTTGTTTCACAGGGGTACTCCAGAGCGATGCACCCAAACGGTGATTCTGTCTGGAGTGAGACTGAAGGGGTTTGAGTCACTGGCTTAAGCTCCCCCTCTATGATGATACGCTGGTGAATAGCATCACATAACAGGCAGGACAGGCCTGGGTCACTGATGGAACTCCTACATATCCTTTAACCCTGCTATGCTGTCTGGGAATTAATGCACGTCTGCATAACCATTACTTGTAGTTACTTTTATAGCTAAAGACTTGCAATTGACGGGCAAATTTTGTCTGTCTGCTTAGTGCTTTCTGGAATGGAATACATGTAATTACTCCTGTCAGTTGGGGCTATTTTTGATCTTTCCAGAAGGAAATCGCTGACACTCTAATGGAGAGGGTTTTAACAACCCCACTGGGGTGATGATGACTTGAGATTACACTGACCTCTGGGGGAGTCACCACCGTTCTACTGCCAGGATGGGCTTTCTGTCTTTACATAGGTCTATAGCTCTATGCTGCTGGCAAAGACTCCATGACAAGTCCCTTCTAAACGAAGGCGCGCACACCTCAGTGGAGCGAGACCTCCACCCTCTCAGCCAGCAATTAACTGCCAGGATGCTCGAGAGAGAGAGAGAGAGAGAGAGAGAGAGAGAGAGAGAGAGAGAGAGAGAGAGAGAGAGAGAGAGAGAGAGAGAGAGAGAGAGAGAGAGAGAGAATGGCTGATCTGGTGTCTCGTCCGTTTTCAAGAAAGATAATATAATTGGATTGAGAAAAACCAAGAGAGACCATGAGAGGGGGGGAGACAGAGAGAGCAGCCGCCCCTCTCAGGAGAGCGTTCCCAATCACAGGGGGCGGGGGAATCTGTTACAAGACGTAAGCCAATAGGATTGCGAACGGCAATGTTTATTTTTGATGGAAAAAAATAACAATCTTTATTTTTTGGGAGGCATTTGCATATAAATAAGAGGAAGGAGAGGGAGACAGAGAGAGAGACAGGCAGGGAATGAAGATGGAGTGTCATGAGTGTAAAGTGCAAGGGGGACATAGTGGGATAGCTAGATGCCTTATTTATTTGGCAGGACGGGATGTAAATGTCACTATGACTACCAAACGAACCCGGCAGCTGGTGTCACCTGGGTAAATAAACAAATCATAGTTCTATTTCAAATGTTAATAACAGGGCCCTTTAAAGGGTCCATCTCTTAATGTGATAGTCTATTAGTGTCTTGGTAGGCATATAAAAGCCCAAATGTCCATGGCTAATTGAGGCAGAGTTCAAGTGGATTTGAAAAATATATGGTTTGAAATAAATCGTTTTTTGTTGGGGGGTTCCAATACAGGTCTGCTTGATTTAGCTTACCTGCTGTGCCAGAAAGCTGGGGCGGACTGGCCCTCTGGCATCTTGGGAAAATGCCAGATGGGCTGGTCCATTTTTTGCCTGGTGGTCCTGTTAAACTAGTTTTTTTTGGCTCAGAATGATCACTATCTGGCTAATAATGGTGGCCTAAAATAAAAATGGGCTCGTGTGGTGGCCTGCAGGAAACCTGCACCTATTATCTGAAAGACAGAGGATATCCTATGCCTCTAGTTGGCAAGACATTTTTTCTTTAAGCCTTTTCTGGCAAGTCAGCCTTATTTCCAGTACTGTCACAGCTGCCACAGCAGCATAATCAGGTGATAACCCTGTGCCAATCACCGGACTGAAAAATGCCACCGGGGCGCCACGTGGCCTCTGATTGGCTGAGAATGAAACCAGTTTACACGTCCCCCGCAGGGCCCATGTGTATTCCTAGTGGCCCCTGAAAGCGCCAGATGTGTGTAGTGCAGATGGCCACGGATGATTGGTTTGGTTCATGACTCTGGAACATGTTCATGATGAAACACTGTCTGTGTCCCAAATGGCATCCTATTCCCTATCCAGTGCACTCCATTTAGCACTACTGCCATTTGGGACGCATTCATTGCTTTTGGAGGAGCTTCGATCAGCCAGGTCATCTCCTGCAGGCCTGGTAGAAAGGTTACCTTCTCCACACATCACACTCCTTTCCATCTTCATTGAGAGACACTCTGCTGCAGCAGCGTTCTCACAAGGTGGATTAGTGGTCAGGATTAGTGAGGACCTCTCCTCCACCTAGGAAACTGACTGGGACGTAGAGTCCCTCTTCCTGGGCCGTGGCCAACCATGATCACATCACTCCATGGGAAAAGGATTACCGGTGTGTGCATGTGTGTGTGTGCGTGCGCGCGTGTGTGTGTGTGTATGCATGTGTGTGCGCGTGTGTCTGTATGAAGTAGAGAAACACTGAGAGAACACATGATGTAAATGTAAGTATGCAGTAAGTGACTTATTCTAGTTAGAAAGGGATGAATATGTTATGTTATTGCCTGTGTCATTATTGTTTAGCATCTCACTCTCTAAATGTCACGCTTTTATCGTTGGGGAATGGCTGCATATGAATGAACAACCTCAGAGACTGGCTGTTGCTTCTGTTCCAATAGTGTAGGCTGTGTCTGTCTGGGCCTCCCTTCCCGTCTAGCTTTCCTGTGAACAGCTGTAAAATGTATCCACTACTATAGTGATTCAGAAATTGTAATAGAAGTTATTGTTGTGCTGTGCCCAGTGTATCGGTCTAAACATGGTGACCCTACAAGCTTCCACTGTAGACATACAATTACATTGACTTGAATGGGGATGCCCACTCTAGTTATCCTATTTCTATGGCTTCCACACACTGCAGCGGTAGAGGACATCCTTAAGTGAAGGTCATTTAAAGGGTCAACCGTGTCTACATGTCTACGTGTCTACTTGTCTACATTTCTACGTGTCTACATTTCTACGTGTCTACGTGTCTACATGTCTTCATTTCTACAATTCTACGTGTCTACATTTCTACATGTCTACGTGTCTACATTTCTACGTGTCTACATGTCTACGTTTCTACATTTCTACGTGTCTACATTTCTACATGTCTACGTGTCTACATTTCTACGTGTCTACGTGTCTACATTTCTACATGTCTACATTTCTACGTGTCTGTGTCTACCTGTCTACATATCTACGTGTCTACATTTCTACATGTCTACGTGTCTACATGTCTACGTGTCTACGTGTCTATATTTCTACGTGTCTACATTTCTACGTGTCTACATGTCTACATTTCTACATGTCTACATTTCTACGTGTTTACGTGTCTACATTTTTACGTGTCTACATGTCTACATTTCTACGTGTCTACATTTCTACGTGTCTACGTGTCTACGTGTCTACATTTCTACGTGTCTACGTGTCTACCTGTCTACATTTCTACGTGTCTACATGTCTACGTGTCTACATTTCTACGTGTCTACGTGTCTACCTGTCTACATGTCTACGTGTCTACATTTCTACGTGTCTACGTGTCTACATTTCTACGTGTCTACATTTCTACGTGTCTACATTTCTACGTGTCTACATTTCTACGTGTCTACGTGTTTACGTGTCTACATTTCTACGTGTCTACGTGTCTACATGTCTACATTTCTACGTGTCTACATTTCTACGTGTCTACGTGTCTACATGTCTACGTGTCTACATGTCTACATTTCTACGTGTCTACATTTCTACGTGTCTACATGTCTACATTTCTGTGTCTACATTTCTACGTGTCTACGTGTCTACATGTCTACATTTCTACGTGTCTACATTTCTACATTTCTACGTGTCTACATTTTTGTGTCTACATGTCTACGTGTCTACGTGTCTACATGTCTTTTATTTGTCTATGTGTCTACCTGTCTACATTTCTAGATGTCTACATGTCTACATTTCTACGTGTCTACATGTCTACGTCTCTACATTTCTACGTGTCTACGTGTTTACGTGTCTACGTGTCTACATGTCTACGTGTCTACGTGTCTACATTTCTACGTGTCTACATTTCTACGTGTCTACGTGTCTACATTTCTACATGTCTACATTTCTACATGTCTACATTTCTACGTGTCTACAGTTCTACGTTTTTACGTTTCTACGTGTCTACGTGTCTACATTTTTACATGTTTACGTGTCTACGTGTCTACATTTCTACATGTCTACATTTCTACGTGTCTACGTTTCTACGTGTCTACATGTCTACGTGTCTACATGTCTTTTATTTGTCTACGTGTCTACATTTCTACGTGTCTACGTGTCTACATTTCTACGTGTCTACGTGTCTACATTTCTACGTGTCTACATTTCTACGTGTCTACGTGTCTACATTTCTACGTGTCTACGTGTCTACATTTCTACGTGTCTACATTTCTACGTGTCTATGTGTCTACATGTCTACGTGTCTACATGTCTACATGTCTTTTATTTGTCTACGTGTCTACATTTCTACGTGTCTACGTGTCTACGTGTTTACGTGTCTACGTTTGTACATGTTTACGTGTCTACATGTTTACGTCTTTATGTCTTTTATTTGTCTACGTGTCTACATTTCTACGTGTCTACGTGTCTACATTTCTACGTGTCTACATTTCTACGTGTCTACGTGTCTACATTTCTACGTGTCTACATTTCTACGTGTCTACGTGTCTACGTGTACTACATTTCTACGTGTCTACGTGTCTACCTGTCTACATTTCTACGTGTCTACATGTCTACGTGTCTACATGTTTACGTCTTTATGTCTTTTATTTGTCTACGTGTCTACATTTCTGTCACGTTTCTACATTTCTACGTGTCTACATGTGTACGTGTCTACATTTCTACGTGTCTACGTGTCTACATTTCTACGTGTCTACATTTCTACGTGTCTACGTGTCTACATTTCTACGTGTCTACATTTCTACGTGTCTACATTTTTACGTGTCTACATTTCTACGTGTCTACGTGTTTACGTGTCTACATTTCTACGTGTCTACGTGTCTACATGTCTACATTTCTACGTGTCTACATTTCTACGTGTCTACGTGTCTACATGTCTACGTGTCTACATGTCTACGTGTCTACATGTCTACATTTCTACGTGTCTACATTTCTACGTGTCTACATGTCTACATTTCTATGTGTCTACATTTCTACGTGTCTACGTGTCTACATGTCTACATTTCTACGTGTCTACATTTCTACGTTTCTACGTGTCTACATTTCTGTGTCTACATGTCTACGTGTCTACGTGTCTACATGTCTTTTATTTGTCTATGTGTCTACCTGTCTACATTTCTACATGTCTACATGTCTACATTTCTACGTGTCTACATGTCTACGTCTCTACATTTCTACGTGTCTACGTGTTTACGTGTCTACGTGTCTACATGTCTACATGTCTACGTGTCTACATTTCTACGTGTCTACATTTCTACGTGTCTACGTGTCTACGTGTCTACATTTCTACATGTCTACATTTCTACATGTCTACATTTCTACGTGTCTACATTTCTACGTTTTTACGTTTCTACGTGTCTACGTGTCTACATTTCTACATGTTTACGTGTCTACGTGTCTACATTTCTACATGTCTACATTTCTACGTCTACATTTCTACGTGTCTACGTTTCTACGTGTCTACATGTCTACGTGTCTACATGTCTTTTATTTGTCTACGTGTCTACATTTCTACGTGTCTACGTGTCTACATTTCTACGTGTCTACGTGTCTACATTTCTACGTGTCTACGTGTCTATGTGTCTACATGTCTACGTGTCTACATGTCTACATGTCTTTTATTTGTCTATGTGTCTACATTTCTACGTGTCTACGTGTCTACGTGTTTACGTGTCTACGTTTGTACATGTTTACGTGTCTACATGTTTACGTCTTTATGTCTTTTATTTGTCTACGTGTCTACATTTCTACGTGTCTACGTGTCTACATTTCTACGTGTCTACATTTCTACGTGTCTACGTGTCTACATTTCTACGTGTCTACGTGTCTACATTTCTACGTGTCTACATTTCTACGTGTCTATGTGTCTACATGTCTACGTGTCTACATGTCTACATGTCTTTTATTTGTCTACGTGTCTACATTTCTACGTGTCTACGTGTCTACGTGTTTACGTGTCTACGTTTGTACATGTTTACGTGTCTACATGTTTACGTCTTTATGTCTTTTATTTGTCTACGTGTCTACATTTCTACATGTCTACGTGTCTACATTTCTACGTGTCTACATTTCTACGTGTCTACGTGTCTACATTTCTACGTGTCTACGTGTCTACATGTCTGTGTCTACATGTCTACGTGTCTACATGTCTTTTATTTGTCTACGTGTCTACGTGCCTACATGTCTTTTATTTGTCTACATGTCTACGTTTCTACGTGTCTACGTGTCTACGTGTCTACATGTCTACGTGTCTACATGTCTACATTTCTACGTGTCTACGTGTCTACGTGTCTACATGTCTACGTGTCTACGTGCCTACATGTCTTTTATTTGTCTACATGTCTACGTTTCTACGTGTCTACATGTCTACGTGTCTACATGTCTACGTGTCTACATGTCTACGTGTCTACATGTCTTTTATTTGTCTACGTGTCTACATTTCTACCTGTCTACGTGTCTACGTTTCTACATGTTTACGTGTCTACGTTTCTACATGTTTACGTGTCTACGTGTCTATAATATCCATGTTTACTGTTAGCACCATGTTTCACCTGGCCCTGCTACTCTGTCTTTCACCTGGTACAATGACTCAGAGTATATTCTGCTTCCAGTACAATTTATTTGTTGTTGTACTATTTAACTAGGCAAGTCAGTTAAGAACAGATTCTTATTTACAATGATGGCCTACACCACAATTGTGGGCCGCCTTATGGGAGTCCCAATCACGGCCGATTGTGATACAGCTTGGATTCGAACCAGGGTGTATGTAGTGACGCCTCAAGCACTGAGATGCAGTGCCTTAGGAAACTGAGTTGCAGAGGAGAGGAGAGGAGAGGAGAGGAGAGGAGAGGAGAGGAGAGGAGAGGAGAGAGGAGAGAGAGAGAGAGAGGAGAGGAGAGGAATGAGCCAATTGGACTCATTGGATGATAAGGTGGCTGTGGTCATGTATGACAGGTCTGGGAGTGTCGGTGCTGGGATGGAACAAAACCCTTCACACCTAGTAGCCCCTCAGGACCAGTTAGAGATACAGTTCTCCATCTACACTTTTAGACATTGAGAATCATTTAGTCAGCCAGTCAGCCAATCAGCCAGCCAATCAGCCAGCCAGTCAGCCATTCAACCATCCAGTCATCAGTCAGTCAGTCAGCCAGTCAGCCAGCCATTCAACCATTCAGCCATCCAGTCATCAGTCAGTCATTCATTCAGCCAGCCAGCCAGTCAGTCAGTCAGTCAGTCAGCCAATCAGCCAGCCAGTCAGCCATCCAGCCATCCAGTCATCAGTCAGTCATTCAGCCAGCCAGCCAGCCATTCAGCCATCCAGTCATCAGTCAGTCATTCAGCCAGCCAGTCAGCCAGCCAGTCAGTCAGTCAGTCAGCCAATCAGCCAGCCAGTCAGCCATTCAGCCAGCCAGTCAGCCAGCCAGCCAGTCAGTCAGTCAGTCAGTCAGTCATCAGTCAGTCAGTCATTCAGCCAGCCAGCCAGTCAGTCAGTCAGTCAGTCAGTCAGCCATTCAGCCAGCCAGCCAGTCAGTCAGTGTAGTTATCGTTTAGTAGTTAACGGGCCTGCTCCCTCACCGTTCGTGTTCCAGGCTCTGTAGAAGCTGTTGGAAGCAGGGACATGTTAATTGAGTTCAATCAAGCTGAGCACTGTGTTTTTTCTGCCAACAAATTACCCATAATTTCTCTTCACTGACTGAAATGAACAATAACCCTGCTCTCCTCCCATCATGTCTGAAACGGCTGATTCGAGGTAGTCGTGAGAGAGAGAGAGAGAGAGAGAGAAACAGAGACAGAGCCTTCTCCTCACTCAGCTACTACTGTCTATGTTGAATATTTCCATGAAAATAGTTTGATTGAATGGATACACTTTTAAGAGGGAAAATATATTTCCAATCTCTCCTCCTCTCTGCTGTAAATACTCAATTAAACTGTTGACATTTTCAACATGGCGGTACTCAACTGAAAAATCTATTGGATGTTTTTACTATTACTCATTTTGTATTTTTTTGGAACCGATTGAGAACTTTACTACCTTCTGTTCAAATTAATACAGACTTGGAAATGTGAACTTTTCAGATGAAGCCAAACCGGATCATTTGGAGTTGATAACTTTCCTCTAAAATACAAAGCTGTTTTTATTTGACCTTTGCCACATAATGCTTTATACAGTGCATGTAAATGTGCCGTGTTATTTTGATGAATCAAGAAGTTGACAACCAACGTGCTTCTCCTTTTTCACCCAAACACCTTTCAGACGAGGAAACAGCAGTAGGACTAGAGACAGTTCCCATTCTGCACCTGAGAATCCATTCACACTGCAGGAGCCTAGTTGACAGAGGACATCATTCTTGGGGACTTTTATCTACGTGAAGGGAGAGACGTGCGAAGACACGCTGAGCTGTAAAAATGAGTGAATGTAGAGCCATAATGGGCTGTGTTTAATCTGGGCTGATGGGAGAAAGAGAGGCAGTGAAGGAGAAAAGGCATTAGATGTCCAGTGTTCCAGTGTTCTAGTGGACACATAGCCAGGACACATAGCTATTAGTGTACACATAGCCATTAGTGTACACATAGCCAGGACACATAGCCATTAGTGGACACATAGCCAGGACACATAGCCATTAGTGGACACATAGCCATTAGTGGACACATAGCCAGGACACATAGCCATTAGTGTAAACATAGCCAGGACACATACAGTGCCTTGCGAAAGTATTCGGCCCCCTTGAACTTTGCGACCTTTTGCCACATTTCAGGCTTCAAACATAAAGATATAAAACTGTATTTTTTTGTGAAGAATCAACAACAAGTGGGACACAATCATGAAGTGGAATGACATTTATTGGATATTTCAAACTTTTTTAACAAATCAAAAACTGAAAAATTGGGCATGCAAAATTATTCAGCCCCCTTAAGTTAATACTTTGTAGCGCCACCTTTTGCTGCAATTACAGCTGTAAGTCGCTTGGGGTGTGTCTCTATCAGTTTTGCACATCGAGAGACTGACATTTTTTCCCATTCCTCCTTGCAAAACAGCTCGAGCTCAGTGAGGTTGGATGGAGAGCATTTGTGAACAGCAGTTTTCAGTTCTTTCCACAGATTCTCGATTGGATTCAGGTCTGGACTTTGACTTGGCCATTCTAACACCTGGATATGTTTATTTTTGAACCATTCCATTGTAGATTTTGCTTTATGTTTTGGATCATTGTCTTGTTGGAAGACAAATCTCCGTCCCAGTCTCAGGTCTTTTGCAGACTCCATCAGGTTTTCTTCCAGAATGGTCCTGTATTTGGCTCCATCCATCTTCCCATCAATTTTAACCATCTTCCCTGTCCCTGCTGAAGAAAAGCAGGCCCAAACCATGATGCTGCCACCACGTTTGACAGTGGGGATGGTGTGTTCAGGGTGATGAGCTGTGTTATTTTACGCCAAACATAACGTTTTGCATTGTTGCCAAAAAGTTAAATTTTGGTTTCATCTGACCAGAGCACCTTCTTCCACATGTTTGGTGTGTCTCCCAGGTGGCTTGTGGCAAACTTTAAACAACACTTTTTATGGATATCTTTAAGAAATGGCTTTCTTCTTGCCACTCTTCCATAAAGGCCAGATTTGTGCAATATACGACTGATTGTTGTCCTATGGACAGAGTCTCCCACCTCAGCTGTAGATCTCTGCAGTTCATCCAGAGTGATCATGGGCCTCTTGGCTGCATCTCTGATCAGTCTTCTCCTTGTATGAGCTGAAAGTTTAGAGGGACGGCCTGGTCTTGGTAGATTTGCAGTGGTCTGATACTCCTTCCATTTCAATATTATCGCTTGCACAGTGCTCCTTGGGATGTTTAAAGCTTGGGAAATCTTTTTGTATCCAAATCCGGCTTTAAACTTCTTCACAACAGTATCTCGGACCTGCCTGGTGTGTTCCTTGTTCTTCATGATGCTCTCTGCGCTTTTAACGGACCTCTGAGACTATCACAGTGCAGGTGCATTTATACGGAGACTTGATTACACACAGGTGGATTGTATTTATCATCATTAGTCATTTAGGTCAACATTGGATCATTCAGAGATCCTCACTGAACTTCTGGAGAGAGTTTGCTGCACTGAAAGTAAAGGGGCTGAATAATTTTGCACGCCCAATTTTTCAGTTTTTGATTTGTTAAAAAAGTTTGAAATATCCAATAAATGTTGGTCCACTTCATGATTGTGTCCCACTTGTTGTTGATTCTTCACAAAAAAAATACAGTTTTATATCTATATGTTTGAAGCCTGAAATGTGGCAAAAGGTCGCAAAGTTCAAGGGGGCCGAATACTTTCGCAAGGCACTGTAGCCAGGACACATAGCCATTAGTGTACACATAGCCAGGACACATAGCCATTAGTGTACACATAGCCAGGACACATAGCCATTAGTGGACACATAGCCAGGACACATAGCCAGGACACATAGCCATTAGTGGACACATAGCCAGGACACATAGCCATTAGTGGACACATAGCCAGGACACATAGCCAGGACACATAGCCAGGACACATAGCCATTAGTGGACACATAGCCAGGACACATAGCCAGGACACATAGCCATTAGTGGACACATAGCCAGAACACATAGCCAGGACACATAGCCATTAGTGGACACATAGCCAGGACACATAGCCAGGACACATAGCCATTAGTGGACACATAGCCAGGACACATAGCCAGGACACATAGCCATTAGTGTACACATAGCCAGGACACATAGCCATTAGTGGACACATAGCCAGGACACATAGTCAGGACACATAGCCATTAGTGTACACATAGCCATTAGTGTACACATAGCCAGGACACATAGCCAGGACACATAGCCATTAGTGTACACATAGCCATTAGTGGACACATAGCCAGGACACATAGCCATTAGTGGACACATAGCCATTAGTGGACACATAGCCAGGACACATAGCACGGACACATAGCCATTAGTGGACACATAGCCAGGACACATAGCAGTTAGTGTACACATAGCCAGGACACATTGCACGGACACATAGCCATTAGTGGACACATAGCCATTAGTGGACACATAGCCATTAGTGGACACATAGCCAGGACACATAGCCAGGACACATAGCACGGACACATAGCCATTAGTGGACACATAGCCAGGACACATAGCAATTAGTGTACACATAGCCAGGACACATAGCCAGGACACATAGCCAGGACACATAGCCAGGACACATAGCAATTCGTGTACACATAGCCAGGACACATAGCCATTAGTGGACACATAGCCATTAGTGTACACATAGCCAGGACACATAGCCATTAGTGGACACATAGCCATTAGTGGACACATAGCCAGGACACATAGCCATTAGTGGACACATAGCCAGGACACATAGCCAGGACACATAGCCAATAGTGGACACATAGCCATTAGTGGACACATAGCCAGGACACATAGCCATTAGTGGACACATAGCCAGGACACATAGCCATTAGTGGACACATAGCCATTAGTGTACACATAGCCAGGACACATAGCCATTAGTGGACACATAGCCAGGACACATAGCCAGGACACATAGCCATTAGTGGACACATAGCCAGGACACATAGCCATTAGTGGACACATAGCCAGGACACATAGCCAGGACACATAGCCAGGACACATAGCCATTAGTGGACACATAGCCAGGACACATAGCCATTAGTGGACACATAGCCATTAGTGGACACATAGCCAGGACACATAGCCAGGACACATAGCCATTAGTGGACACATAGCCAGGACACATAGCCATTAGTGGACACATAGCCAGGACACATAGCCATTAGTGGACACATAGCCAGGACACATAGCCATTAGTGGACACATTGCCATTAGTGGACACATAGCCAGGACACATAGCCAGGACACATAGCCATTAGTGGACACATAGCCAGGACACATAGCCATTAGTGGACACATAGCCAGGACACATAGCCATTAGTGGACACATAGCCAGGACACATAGCCATTAGTGGACACATTGCCATTAGTGGACACATTGCCATTAGTGGACACATAGCCATTAGTGGACACATAGCCAGGACACATAGCCAGGACACATAGCCATTAGTGGACACATAGCCAGGACACATAGCCATTAGTGTACACATAGCCATTAGTGTACACATAGCCAGGACACATAGCCATTAGTGGACACATAGCCAGGACACATAGCCATTAGTGGACACATAGCCAGGACACATAGCCATTAGTGGACACATAGCCATTAGTGGACACATAGCCAGGACACATAGCCATTAGTGGACACATAGCCAGGACACATAGCCAGGACACATAGCCATTAGTGTACACATAGCCATTAGTGGACACATAGCCAGGACACATAGCCAGGACACATAGCCATTAGTGGACACATAGCCAGGACACATAGCCATTAGTGGACACATAGCCAGGACACATAGCCATTAGTGTACACATAGCCAGGACACATAGCCATTAGTGGACACATAGCCAGGACACATAGCCAGGACACATAGCCATTAGTGGACACATAGCCAGGACACATAGCCATTAGTGGACACATAGCCAGGACACATAGCCATTAGTGGACACATAGCCAGGACACATAGCCATTAGTGGACACATTGCCATTAGTGGACACATTGCCATTAGTGGACACATAGCCATTAGTGGACACATAGCCAGGACACATAGCCAGGACACATAGCCATTAGTGGACACATTGCCATTAGTGGACACATAGCCATTAGTGTACACATAGCCAGGACACATAGCCAGGACACATAGCCATTAGTGGACACATAGCCAGGACACATAGCCATTAGTGGACACATAGCCAGGACACATAGCCATTAGTGGACACATAGCCAGGACACATAGCCATTAGTGGACACATTGCCATTAGTGGACACATTGCCATTAGTGGACACATAGCCATTAGTGGACACATAGCCAGGACACATAGCCAGGACACATAGCCATTAGTGGACACATAGCCAGGACACATAGCCAGGACACATAGCCATTAGTGGACACATAGCCATTAGTGGACACATAGCCAGGACACATAGCCATTAGTGTACACATAGCCATTAGTGTACACATAGCCAGGACACATAGCCATTAGTGGACACATAGCCAGGACACATAGCCATTAGTGGACACATAGCCAGGACACATAGCCATTAGTGGACACATAGCCATTAGTGGACACATAGCCAGGACACATAGCCATTAGTGGACACATAGCCAGGACACATAGCCAGGACACATAGCCATTAGTGGACACATAGCCAGGACACATAGCCAGGACACATAGCCATTAGTGGACACATAGCCAGGACACATAGCCATTAGTGGACACATAGCCAGGACACATAGCCATTAGTGTACACATAGCCAGGACACATAGCCATTAGTGGACACATAGCCAGGACACATAGCCAGGACACAGCCATTAGTGGACACATAGCCAGGACACATAGCCATTAGTGGACACATAGCCAGGACACATAGCCATTAGTGAACACATAGCCAGGACACATAGCCATTAGTGGACACATAGCCATTAGTGGACACATAGCCAGGACACATAGCCAGGACACATAGCCATTAGTGGACACATAGCCATTAGTGGACACATGGACACATAGCCATTAGTGGACACATAGCCAGGACACATAGCCAGGACACATAGCCATTAGTGGACACATAGCCAGGACACATAGCCAGGACACATAGCCATTAGTGGACACATAGCCAGAGTATATCTTAGTCCTATATGACCATTCATAAGTTCTCACTTTCAATAATGACTGTTTATTCATAATTTAAAACTCTAATTGGAAGAAAATATCCAAATGCAATATGAGTTGTGTGTGACTGACTGTGAGTGCATTAAAGACTGGTAGAGATTGTTCTCGTAAGGAGACTTCTCGCAATTAGCTTTTAATTATGCAAAACCGTCTTTGTGATTTCTTGTTTTAGTTACAGATTGCCACAGTGCTCAAGCGACGCTTAATTAGTCAGTCGTTGATTAGCAAGGTTAGTCCCTGGTTTCCCATGGCAACAGGGGGAGGAAAGTAGCACTTTTTTAAGTCATGCTGCGAAAGGTCCCCCAATACCCAGATCGACCTGTAGACTACAGCCTTCCTGTTAATGTCTGCTACTGATACATCACTATCATCTAGCTACCTGCTCTCCAGCCTGAAGTGGCTTGAGGTTGGGTCTCTACTTGAGAAGCATCTCCACAGACTAACACATAGATATGTAGATTTCAGTGGAACTCCACTGTGAAGTCTATGGTCATTTCAAAAGCCATATTGATGCTTATCCAGTGTCTGCTTTATTGAAATGTGAGTTATATTTAATCTCTCTCTCTCTCTCACTTTCACTCTCACCTTCTCTCTCACTCTCTCTCTCTCTGGAATGGATGAATTATAGGACAACCCCCCCCGGTAATTAGCTGCGGAGTTGT
Organism: Oncorhynchus tshawytscha; assembly: GCF_018296145.1. Classification (NCBI taxonomy): domain Eukaryota; kingdom Metazoa; phylum Chordata; class Actinopteri; order Salmoniformes; family Salmonidae; genus Oncorhynchus; species Oncorhynchus tshawytscha. The sequence continues at coordinate 930,473 of NC_056435.1, forward strand.
TTCTTGTAAATAAAACATGAATGAAGACACAATTAGCCAAGCCTGTTGAGTGCTCAGCAGCTGTGCTAGCCAGCTGTTTTAATGGGGGGAAGATAAAGACAGTTGAAACGAGAGCGAGTGAGTGATGGAGGAATGGATTGCACAAGATGGAGGGATAACTGAGCTGAGATCAGTGGCGTTTAAGATGAGAGAGGAATGGATTGCACAAGATGGAGGGATAACTGAGATGAAATCAGAGGTGTTTAAGATGAGGGAGGATTATCTTTTTTTTATGAGCATGGCCTTATTTCTATTACAGCATACTGGACAACTGTCATTCATATTCCATTCTCCCAGCTCAATGTAATGGTTTAGGCTACATTTAAATGTTTAATCATTTAGCAGACGCTCTTATCCAGAGTGACTTACAGGAGCAATTTGGGTTAAGTGCCTTGCTCAAGGGCACATCGACAGATTTTTCACCTAGTCGGCTCGGGATTGGATCCAGCGACCTTTCATTTACTGGCCCAACACTCTTAACCACTACGCTAATACGTGATACTCTAATGTTCCCTGTACCCATCATGATGCTGCTACAACCTAGCCTATGAATGAAAGTTTACAACGTACAGTAGGTGCACAGGTTGAGATCATATTTAGTAATCAAGGTGACAGACAGTGACACATTCAATACCGAGTTGCACACTCTTGCCTGCATCTAGCTGATATAGGGTGTAATAATTAGTCCAGTTGCAAACAAGAGTTTCTATTGGACAAATGCAGGTATGTTTATCCCCGTTTCGTTCCGTTTGCTTCCATTTAGAAACATTTAACAACAGAAGAGACGCGAACACAGTTCACTTTCATAGCAGATACATACAAACAGTTTGTTGCGTCTGTAATTTATTCTCGCAACTATCTATGCACTCTCCTCCTCTCCCCTTTTCCCTTCGCTTGAGGACTTCAGTGCACACCACATCGGATGTCTGTGACCAGGGCGAAACAACTTTTTCAAGCCAAACCTTCATATCATAACCTCTAACCGCAACACACAGCCTATATCATTGTCACGTCATAGTCAACATGAACTCAGCAAAAAAAGAAACGTCCCCTTTTCAGGATCCTGTCTTTCAAAGATAATTTGTAGAAATCCAAAATAACTTCACAGATCTTCATTGTAAAGGGTTTAAACACTGTTTCCCATGCTTGTTCAATGAACCATAAATAATTAATGAACATGCACATGTGGAACGATCGTTAAGATGCTTACAGACAGTAGGCAATTAAGGTCACAGTTATGAAAACTTAGGACACTAAAGAGGCCTTTCTACTGACTCTGAAAAACACCAAAAGAAAGATGCCCAGGGTCCCTGCTCATCTGCGTGAATGTGCCTTAGGCATGCTGCAAGGTGGCATGAGGACTGCAGATGTGGCCAGGGCGATAAATTGCAATATCTGTACTGTGAGACACCTAAGAAGGAACTACAGGGAGACAGGACATACAGCTGATCGTCCTCGCAGTGGCAAACCACGTGTAACAACACCTGCACAGGATCGGTACATCTGAACACCACACCTGCGGGACAGGTAAACGATGGCAACAACAACTGCCCAGGTTACACCAGGAAAGCACAATCCCTCCATCGGTGCTCAGACTGTCCGCAATAGGCTGAGAGAGGCTGGACTGAGGGCTTGTAGGCCTGTTGTAAAGCAGGTCCTCACCAGACATCACCGGCAACAACGTCGCCTATGGGCACAAACCCACTGTCGTTGGACCAGACAAGACTGGCAAAAAGTGCTCTTCACTGACGAGTTGCGCCGGCTCCGGCGCCGGAGTACTTCCGGCGCCGACAGAGATGGCCGCCTCGCTTCGCGTTCCTAGGAAACTATGCAGTTTTTTGTTTTTTTACGTGTTATTTCTTACACTAGTACCCCAGGTCATCTTAGGTTTCTTTACATACAGCCGACAAGAACTACTGAATATAAGATCAGCGTCAACTCACCATCAGTACGACCAAGAATATGTTTTTCGCGACGCGGATCCTGTGTTCTGCCTTACAACCAGTGTAACCGAGTGGATCACATGCAGCGACCAAAAAAAAAAAAAAAAAAAAACGACTCAGAAAAAGAGGGAAACGAAGCGGTCTTCTGGTCAGACTCCGGAGACGGGCACATCGTGCACCACTCCCTAGCATTCTTCTTGCCAATGTCCAGTCTCTTGACAACAAGGTTGATGAAATCCGAGCAAGGGTAGCATTCCAGAGGGACATCAGAGACTGTAACGTTCTCTGCTTCACGGAAACATGGCTAACTGAGAGACGCAATCCGAAGCGGTGCAGCCAGCGGGTTTCTCCACGCATCGCGCCGACAGAAACAAACATCTTTCTGGTAAGAAGAGGGGCGGGGGCGTATGTCTTATGGCCAACGTGACATGGTGTGATGAAAGAAACATACAGGAACTCAAATCCTTCTGTTCACCTGATTTAGAATTCCTCACAATCAAATGTAGACCGCATTATCTACCAAGAGAATTCTCTTCGATTATAATCACAGCCGTATATATCCCCCCCCAAGCAGACACATCGATGGCTCTGAACGAACTTTATTTAACTCTCTGCAAACTGGAAACGATTTATCCGGAGGCTGCATTCATTGTAGCTGGGGATTTTAACAAGGCTAATCTGAAAACAAGACTCCCTAAATTTTATCAGCATATCGATTGCGCAACCAGGGGTGGAAAGACCCTGGATCATTGTTACTCTAACTTCCGCGACGCATATAAGGCCCTGCCCCGCCCCCCTTTCGGAAAAGCTGACCACGACTCCATTTTGTTGATCCCTGCCTACAGACAGAAACTAAAACAAGAAGCTCCCACGCTGAGGTCTGTCCAACGCTGGTCCGACCAAGCTGACTCCACACTCCAAGACTGCTTCTATCACGTGGACTGGGAGATGTTTCGTATTGCGTCAGACAACAACATTGACGAATACGCTGATACGGTGTGCGAGTTCATTAGAACGTGCGTTGAAGATGTCGTTCCCATAGCAACGATTAAAACATTCCCTAACCAGAAACCGTGGATTGATGGCAGCATTCGTGTGAAACTGAAGGCACGAACCACTGCTTTTAATCAGGGCAAGGTGTCTGGTAACATGGCTGAATACAAACAGTGCAGCTATTCCCTCCGCAAGGCTATCAAACAAGCTAAGCGCCAGTACAGAGACAAAGTAGAATCTCAATTCAACGGCTCAGACACAAGAGGTATGTGGCAGGGTCTACAGTCAATCACGGACTACAGGAAGAAACCCAGCCCAGTCACGGACCAGGATGTCTTGCTCCCAGGCAGACTAAATAACTTTTTTGCCCGCTTTGAGGACAATACAGTGCCACTGACACGGCCTGCAACGGAAACATGCGGTCTCTCCTTCACTGCAGCCGAAGTGAGTAAGACATTTAGACGTGTTAACCCTCGCAAGGCTGCAGGCCCAGACGGCATCCCCAGCCGCGCCCTCAGAGCATGCGCAGACCAGCTGGCCGGTGTGTTTACGGACATATTCAATCAATCCCTATACCAGTCTGCTGTTCCCACATGCTTCAAGAGGGCCACCATTGTTCCTGTTCCCAAGAAAGCTAAGGTAACTGAGCTAGCACTCACATCCGTCATCATGAAGTGCTTTGAGAGACTAGACAAGGACCATATCACCTCCACCCTACCTGACACCCTTGACCCACTCCAATTTGCTTACCGCCCAAATAGGTCCACAGACGATGCAATCTCAACCACACTGCACACTGCCCTAACCCATCTGGACAAGAGGAATACCTATGTGAGAATGCTGTTCATCGACTACAGCTCGGCATTCAACACCATAGTACCCTCCAAGCTCGTCATCAAGCTCGAGACCCTGGGTCTCGACCTCGCCCTGTGCAACTGGGTACTGGACTTCCTGACGGGCCGCCCCCAGGTGGTGAGGGTAGGCAGCAACATCTCCTCCCCGCTGATCCTCAACACTGGGGCCCCACAAGGGTGCGTTCTGAGCCCTCTCCTGTACTCCCTGTTCACCCACGACTGCGTGGCCATGCACGCCTCCAACTCAATCATCAAGTTTGCGGACGACACAACAGTGGTAGGCTTGATTACCACCAACGACGAGACGGCCTGCAGGGAGGAGGTGAGGGCCCTCGGAGTGTGGTGTCAGGAAAATAACCTCACACTCAACGTCAACAAAACTAAGGAGATGATTGTGGACTTCAGGAAACAGCAGAGGGAACACCCCCATCCACATCGATGGAACAGTAGTGGAGAGGGTAGCAAGTTTTAAGTTCCTCGGCATACACATCACAGACAAACTGAATTGGTCCACTCACACAGACAGCATCGTGAGGAAGGCGCAGCAGCGCCTCTTCAACCTCAGGAGGCTGAAGAAATTCGGCTTGTCACCAAAAGCACTCACAAACTTCTACAGATGCACAATCGAGAGCATCCTGGCGGGCTGTATCACCGCCTGGTATGGCAACTGCACCGCCCTCAACCGTAAGGCTCTCCAGAGGGTAGTGAGGTCTGCACAACGCATCACCGGGGGCAAACTACCTGCCCTCCAGGACACCTACACCACCCGATGCTACAGGAAGGCCATAAAGATCATCAAGGACATCAACCACCCGAGCCACTGCCTGTTCACCCCGCTGCCATCCAGAAGGCGAGGTCAGTACAGGTGCATCAAAGCTGGGACCGAGAGACTGAAAAACAGCTTCTATCTCAAGGCCATCAGACTGTTAAACAGCCACCACTAACATTGAGTGGCTACTGCCAACACACTGTCAATGACACTGACTCTACTCCAGCCACTTTAATCATGGGAATCGATGGGAAATGATGTAAATATATCACTAGCCACTTTAAACAATGCTACCTTATATAATGTTACTTACCCTACATTGTTCATCTCATATGCATACGTTGATACTGTACTCTATATCATCGACTGCATCCTTATGTAATACATGTATCACTAGCCACTTTAACTATGCCACTTGGTTTACATACTTATCTCATATGTATATACTGTACTCGATATCATCTACTGTATCTTGCCTATGCTGCTCTGTACCATCACTCATTCATATATCCTTATGTACATATTCTTTATCCCCTTACACTGTGTATGACAGTAGTTTTTTTTGGAATTGTTAGTTAGATTACTTGCTCGTTATTACTGCATTGTCGGAACTAGAAGCACAAGCATTTCGCTACACTCGCATTAACATCTGCTAACCATGTGTATGTGACAAATAAAATTTGATTTGATTTGATTTTGATTTGATTTGATTTGATTTTTTTGTCTCACCAGGGGTGATGGTCGGATTTGCGTTTATCGTCAAAGGAATGAGCGTTACACCAAGGTCCATACTCTGGAGCGGGATCGATTTGGAGGTGGAGGGTCCGTCATGGTCTGGGGCGGTGTGTCACAGTATCATCTGACTGAGCTTGTTGTCATTGCAGGCAATCAACGCTGTGCGTTACAGGGAAGACCTCCTCCTCCCTCATGTGGTACCCTTCCGGCAGTCTCATCCTGACATGACCCTCCAGCATGACAATGCCAAAAGCCATACTGCTCATTCTGTGCATGATTTCATGCAAGACAGAAATGTCAGTGTTCTGCCATGGCCAGCGAAAGCCCAGATCTCATTCCAATTGAGCACATCTGGGACCTGTTGGATCGGAGGGTGAGGGCTGGGCCATTCCCCCCAGAAAAGTCTGGGAACTTGCAGGTGCCTTGGTGGAAGAGTGGGGTAACATCTCACAGCAAGAACTGGCAAATCTGGTGCAGTACATGAGGAGGAGATGCACTGCAGTACTTAATGCAGCTGGTGGCCACACCAGATACTGACTGTTACTTTTGATTTTGACCCCTCCACCCTTTTGTTCATGGACACATCAATTTCTGTTAATCACATGTCTGTGGAACTTGTTCAGTTTATGTCTCAGTTGTTGAATCTTGTTATGTTCATACAAATATGTACACATGTTAAGTTTGCTGAAAATAAATGCAGTTGACAGTAAGAGGATGTTTCTTTTTTTGCTAAGTTTAGCTACTAGAACTGACATGTTAGTAAACTCGATACAGTCATGCAGTACATTGTACAGTCAGCAACAAGCAGTTTAGCAGTTACACCGGTGGGCCCCGTCAGCAATACATTTATAAAACTAAAAGCTTACATTGACTTGTAAGACTTCCAGTGTTGGATAGACATAGTCAGCTCGCCAACATAGCATCCCTCTCTGTTTGAGCCAGGTGTTTGAGTATGCTAAACTATCTAGCTGCATTCGATGCCAGCTAAGTAATTGAAAGTGAAACAAATATTTACTCTGAAATATAGCTAGCGCTCACTCGCTCTCTCTCTCTCTCTCTTGTTCTTAATTTTGGAAGGAATTCATTTATTAAAAACTGTTAAACTATTGTCTTTTTCTTTCTTTGAGTGAACTACTCACCACACTTTAAATGCGCTGCAGTGCTAGCTAGTTGTAGCTTATGCTTTCTGTACTAGATTCATTCTCTGATCATTTGATTGGGTGTTTATGCTGTGAGAGTTCTGAAAGGTTGAAGGACGTCCTGCGGAAGTTGTCATAATTACTGTGTAAGTCTATGGAAAGGGGTGAGAACCTTGAGCCTCCTAGGTTTTGTGTTGAAGTCAATGTACCCAGAGGAGGACAGAAGCTAGCTGTCCTCCAGCTACACCATGGTGCTACATCACAGAGTGTTGCTGAGGATACTGTAGACCTTCATTGCAAAACAGTGTGTTTTAATCAATGCTTTGGTGACATGTGAATATATTTAGTATAGTTTTATCTAAAAAAGGATCACTTTTTAAATGTTTCACTATGTAAAAAAATTAAATAATAATTCACAGAGGAGGGATGGTCCTCCCCTTCCCCCTCTGAGGAGCCTCCACTGGCTGAGATGCTAGCAGATCGTTTTTTGCCTCTGGATTAAATGTTACTTTACACTTCAAAAAGAAAATGGATCATCCTATAATCTGGCGAGAAGGCTGTAGAGATCTCAGGGAGAATCATATCCATTTTAATAGCAATAGCCAAGGCCTCCATAGCCCGGAAGCCTGCATGAAAACTCTGATCTCTACAGCCTTTTCACTGTGTGCGTGCATGCATGTGTGTATGTGTATTTTGGTGTGTGTATGGCTGGGGGCCCCTGGAACTCTTGTTCCGTCCCTTCAGTGCTCCTTGAGGTAGGCAACTGGGTGAGTGACAGACAGACACCCCACCGATACAAAATAAATATGCAAACCAACCGAATCAACTCAGGTATTTTCCAATTGATGAGGTACCTAATGGGGATATGATATGATATGATTGGCTGGTGGTCGGTGACTACTATATGAGATATCATATAGATATCTTAGAGATATCTTCAGAGATATCATAGAGATATCTTCAGTGACCCCCAGCCTCTACCTGTAGCTGGCCAATATCAGGAAGGGATTTTTCATTTATTCCCTGAACATTGACATTTGTGGTATTGAAAGAGGACACTGAAGGCACTTCAGTGTGTACGCTGAGATATTCTCTTGTTTTCTATTGCAGTTTAATGTGAATGAGTGTCCTGAGTTTTCCATTAGGATGGAAGTGGATGGCTCTACCAACTGGGCCTGTATGTAATCATTATGTTAGATTGATGTTAAAGAGTCTATAATACAGACTAATACATCTGGATGTAGTATGTGTGCATGTCTGGAGAGAGGATGAATTATGCTTTGGGAAGTCTAATATTGTTATACAATAAGGGTAATATGGCTGAAAATGCTTCATACCGTTTAAATACAGGGGTGCTACTTTTTAGTAGTGAGTTTCTCAGAGGACAGTGCCTCCACGGTCTGGTGGTGCTATGTTTTTGGACTTTACACCCCTGTCTGTCAACCGCCTGTTACGGTTTTCTAGGTGTGAAGGATAGTCGGACCAAAATGCAGCGTGTAGATTGCGATCCATGTTTAATGAACAACGTGAAACACGAATAAACACAAAACACTACAAAACAAAGAACGTAACGAAAACCGAAACAGCCTATACTTGTGTAAATAAATAAAGAGATAGGAACAACGACACTAAGGACAATCACCCACGACAAACTCAAAGAATATGGCTGCCTAAATATGGTTCCCAATCAGAGACAACGATAAACACCTGCCTCTGATTGAGAACCACTCCAGACAGCCATAGACTTTGCTAGATAACCCCACTAGCTACAATCCCAATACATACACACCAAAACCCCAAGACAAAACACACCACAATACAAAAACCCCATGCCACACCCTGGCCTGACCCAATACATGAAGAAAAACACAAAATACTTAGACCAGGGCGTGACACCGCCGTGTGCGCCTGGCTCCTCGTCCTCGTTCCGGGTGCGAGTGGTCGTGTGTGTACTCCTGACTCTGCCCTCCCATTGGCTCTCGCTGCCCCGGCTCTGACTAGGTCACAGCTGGTGCTAGTGCTCTGGCACGGCTGAGTGAGCAGACAGCTGTAGGCCCCGGCAACCACAGCTACTACTCTATCCTCTTTTATGTGTTCCATTCTGTCTACGTCTTTTCTACTGTTCCTGTGTGGTGGAAATAGCTTAGAGAGGGGTGATAGGTTGGAAGTGTTACCACTTTGAGATTAAAATGCTACTGTAAACAATTGTAGTGAGGGCAATTATTACTTCCTGATTCATGATGGTCAAATCAATACTGGCAATGCACATAGTTAAGTCTCTAAGGCCAGTCATTTATTTGACTCTGATCCCACTTCCCAGCTCCAAATACCATTTAAATGATCAGCATATTTCAGCTTGTTTTCCTGTGTTAGGAAACAAATGTGCTTATATCGTGTCATTATAACACTTTTATGACGCTCTTATGACAGTCCTATTAATCTACCTTTCCCTCTCTCCTTTCTCCTCAGTGGACGACTGCACGGATTGGTCAGTGGACTACTTGAAATACAAAGTGCTTTTGGGGGAACCGGTGCGCATTAAATGTGCTTTATTCTATGGATACATCAGAGCGAACTACACCCACTCCCAGAGTGTGGGACTAAGCCTTATGTGGTATAAAAGTACAGGACACGGAGACTTTGAGGAGCCTATCTCTTTCGACGGCATCAGAATGAACAAGGAGGAGGACGCTATCTGGTTTAGACCCACCGAGCTCCAAGACGTTGGACACTATTCCTGTGTATTGAGGTCAGTTGTGCTGTTATGTTCCTGTGTATTGAGGTCAGTTGTTCTGTTCTGTTCCTGTGTATTGAGGTCAGTTGTTCTGTTATGTTCCTGTGTATTGAGGTCAGGTGTTCTGTTATGTTCCTGTGTATTGAGGTCAGGTGTTCTGTTATATCTAGTCAACCTAGAGCTATTTAGTGCTGTTAAATATAACTGCTATCTTATCTGATAGTTGTTGAAGTGCATTGTGGAAATTGGTTATCTTCCTTCCAAAATGGCTGGTTTTCTGTACCTATCCTATTCCTGGTTGTTTACATAGCAGTTGTAGGTAAAAGAGTGGGGGAGAGGAGTTTCTGCAACCTATGCACATAAATCAAGCTGCTTTAAAGTCCTCCCCTGCAGATTACTAATGAATTCTCTAATCCCCAGCCAGAAGAGAGTTGGACCTGGGTCCACACTGTTAGAGGCCCTCCCTCACTTAACATGCTTAAGTTGTTTGTTTGTTTTCTCCGGGGAACAATAAGGTATTAAGTGTCATTGGCAGACCCATAACTCTTAGGTTTCTCAACTCCTGTTCTTTAACGCAGCTATGGAGTCTGGAGCGAGGGAGGAAAGATATGAAGATGGACAGTTATTCACAGCTGAGAGGTGGTGGTGGAGGAAACAAGAGAGGGGTAGAGAGACAGAAAAGGAGAGATAATGTACCTCCTCCCCTTGTCGATTAAAGACACCCATCGGAGGACAACATTATCACTTATGAGTTCCATAATGTTGTAAAGTTTCTGGCTTCCTAGGTCATATTGATAGAAGAGAGGGTTTCATTCCTGTAAAGATTGTTTGTACCCAGGTGAGTGGGAAGGTCAGAGCAGGTGTCTTGACTTAGAAGACCATAACAACCTGCATTTTAGGCTCAGAAACACTGCTTGGCTCAACTGGGAGAGGAACCATTGTCTATCCAACATATTGTTTCAGAGCCACTCCTTTCTCCAAACACTGTAAAACCTGATGAATGGTTTCCCCACAACTTTGGAAAGATTGTGGAAGCTCATGAAAATCAAGTTGTTTCTGTGTTTTGATTGAGCTGTCCCTTTAATAAAGGCTTTGAGGTCTATAAAAAAACTCCCAATGCTGTGTTTGCCCTGGTTCTGCCTGCCACACACACACACACACCACTAGCACAATCAGTGTGACCTCTCTTCTTCTTAACCTCAATTCAGCTGAGAAAATTTGCCCTGCCTTTCAGCAGTGGTAACACTTGCATTCCCCTAGCTAACTGCCCCTTTGCAGCGCAGAGCTCAGAGAGTTAACACAGGCAGGGAACACAGGCTCAGAGAGGGAACACAGGCAGGCAGTTAGCCAGGGAGCATGGCTCAGAGAGTTAACACAGGCAGGCAGTTAGCAAGCGAGCATGGCTCAGAGAGGGAACACAGGCAGGCAGTTAGCCAGGGAGCATGGCTCAGAGAGTTAACATAGGCAGGCAGTAAGCCAGCGAGCATGGCTCAGAGAGTTAACACAGGCAGGCAGTAAGCCAGCGAGCATGGCTCAGAGAGTTAACACAGGCAGGCAGTTAGCCAGGGAGCATGGCTCAGAGAGTTAACACAGGCAGGCAGTTAGCCAGGGAGCATGGCTCATTGTCTATCCAGAGAGTTAACACAGGCAGGCAGTAAGCCAGCGAGCATGGCTCAGAGAGTTTACACAGGCAGGCAGTTAGCCAGCGAGCATGGCTCAGAGAGTTAACATAGGCAGGCAGTAAGCCAGCGAGCATGGCTCAGAGAGTTAACACAGGCAGGCAGTTAGCCAGCGAGCATAGCTCAGAGAGTTAACACAGGCAGCCAGTCAGCCAGCGAGCATGGCTCAGAGAGTTAACACAGGCAGGCAGTAAGCCAGCGAGCATGGCTCAGAGAGTTAACACAGGCAGGCAGTAAGCCAGCGAGCATGGCTCAGAGAGTTAACACAGGCAGGCAGTTAGCCAGCGAGCATGGCTCAGAGAGTTAACACAGGCAGGCAGTAAGCCAGCGAGCATGGCTCAGAGAGTTAACACAGGCAGGCAGTAAGCCAGGGAGCATGGCTCAGAGAGTAACACAGGCAGGCAGTAAGCCAACACAGGCAGGCAGTTAGCCAGCGAGCATGGCTCAGAGAGTTAACACAGGCAGGCAGTTAGCCAGCGAGCATGGCTCAGAGAGTTAACACAGGCAGGCAGTTAGCCAGGGAGCATGGCTCAGAGATGGAACACAGGCAGGCAGTTAGCCAGGGAGCATGGCTCAGAGAGTTAACACAGGCAGGCAGTTAGCCAGGGAGCATGGCTCAGAGAGTTAACACAGGCAGGCAGTTAGCCAGGAGCATGGCTCAGAGAGTTAACACAGGCAGGCAGTTAGCCAGGGAGCATGGCTCAGAGAGTTAACACAGGCAGGCAGTTAGCCAGGGAGCATGGCTCAGAGAGTTAACACAGGCAGGCAGTTAGCCAGGGAGCATGGCTCAGAGAGGGAACACAGGCAGGCAGTTAGCCAGCGAGCATGGCTCAGAGAGTTAACACAGGCAGGCAGTTAGCCAGCGAGCATGGCTCAGAAAGTTAACACAGGCAGGCAGTTAGCCAGGGAGCATGGCTCAGAGAGGGAACACAGGCAGGCAGTTAGCCAGCGAGCATGGCTCAGAGAGTTAACACAGGCAGGCAGTTAGCCAGCGAGCATGGCTCAGAGAGTGAACACAGGCAGGCAGTTAGAGAGCAGTTCCAATCCCCCTTCTACCATGATTCTCTAGTCTATTCAGTGCTGCGCTAGGTTGTGTAGCCGATGCCTGAGGAGGAACACGATCACTCACTGTGGGGTTATTGTGTAATCAGGCCGAAATAGTCCAGCCAGTAGATTTGATTTGGATGAGTGTGTTGCTTTGTAGCTAGTCACAACTGTTTACACCAATTAGGGGCAACACTTAATCTGCTATAATCATAAGAAATAATCCCATTGTTATGTTCTTTGCCACTGTGTGCCGTCAACTTTTACTAATCTCCAGGTCCGTAGGAATCGTCCGAAGAGGAAAGAGGTTTTTCTCTAGGGTTTTGACAGGATGCTTCTGGTTTTAATTCCAACAATGTGCTTTAATTGAATTGTTCAATTGAAGAATTTATGTTATTGATTGGCTGGAGACTGCACATACTGTAATGGCTGTTGGTGGAAGAAGGTGAGGACCAAGGTGCAGCGTGGTACGTGTTCATCTTTTATTAGTTGAACTGAACACTGAATAGCAAAACAACAAAGAGAACAACCCAAACAGTTCTGTCTGGTGCAGACACAAAAACAGAAAGCACCTACCCACAAAACCCAGGTGGGAAAAGGCTACCTAAGTATGGTTCTCAATCAGAGACAACGATAGACAGCTGCCTCTGATTGAGAACCACACCCGGCCAAACAACAAAAAAATCCAAAATATAGAAAAAGAACATAGAATGCCCACCCTAGTCACACCCTGGCCACACCCAGTACCCCCAGGTGCGGACTCCGGCCGCAAAACCTGACTCTAAAGGGGAGGGTCCGGGTGGACCCTTCTTTACAGCGGCTGCTCTGGTGCGGGACGTAGACCCCTTAGGCTTGGCCCACTTAGGTGGCGACTCTGGAGCGGGGACCCTCGCCGCCGACCCGGGACTGGGGACCCTTGCGGCGGGTGACTCTGGCAGCGCCGGACAGGCGGGAGACACTGGCAGCGCCGGACAGGCGGGAGACACTGGCAGCGCCGGACAGGGCTGAGACTCTGGCAGCGCCGGACAGGGCTGAGACGCTGGCAGCGCCGGACAGGGCTGAGACGCTGGCAGCACCAGACAGGGCTGAGACGCTGGCAGCGCCGGACAGGGCTGAGACGCTGGCAGTGCCGGACAAGAGACAGGCACAGGACTCACCAGGCTGGGGAGACACACAGGAGATCTGGTTCTGGGAACAGGCACAGGCTGGGAGACCTACTGGAGGCCTGGTCCGTGGAGGAGGCACAGGATAGACTGGGCCGTGGAGGTGCACTGGAGGTCTCGAACTAAGCGGCTGCACAACCCGTCCTGGCTGGATGGTGACTTTAGCCCGGCATGTGCGGGGCGCAGGCACAGGACGCACTGGGCGCACACCGCACTGGAGACACAGTGCGCAGAGCCGACGCAGGATATCCTGGCACGAGGAGACGCACTGGAGGTCTGGAGAGCAGGGCTGGCACCATCCGTCCTGGCTGGATCCTCAGCCTAGCCCGGCAGATGCGGGGAGCTGGGATGTAGCACACCGGGCTCAGAGCACGTATTGGAGATCTGTAGCGCCAAGCTGGCACAGGACGTACAGTGCTGGGGAGGCGCACAGGAGGCACAGTCTTCACCAGACGGCTAGCACACACCTCAGGCTGAGTATGGAGAGCTGACTCAGGTGACATCAAATCCCGGACACGCTCCGTCGGGCGGATGTTGTGCCTCATGCACCAACACAGCAACTCCCTCATAACTCTCTCCTCCAATCTCCCCATTAACTCCTTCACTGTCTCTGCTTTGCCCCCTTCACTCACCTCCAATTCCACCCTGACTGGCTCTGGTTCCATCCTTGGCTCCTTACAGTAAGCACGGGGAGTTGGCTCAGGTCTGAATCCTGACTGCCACACTCCCCGTGTGACCCCCCCCTCCAAATTAATTGTTTTGGGGGGGCTGCCTCTCATGCTTCCTTGCCAGCCGTGCCAACTATCAAATATCACTTTCATTTAATAGCACTAAATTGCGTATCACAGCTCTACAGATGTCGGACCTTAATTTGATCCAGAGGACATTGAGGGGAGTTACTGGTTTCAAAAGATGTAATAAAACAATTATAATCTGAACATTTGCATAAAATGGTGTTACAAGGTTTTCAACCGACAGCGACATTATGTTTCCCAGGTAGAAATCCTTGGCTCTCAAACATGGCATGTGTGTTTCTGTGAGACGTATCTTCACACTGCCCTCCCTGTGATGAGGCAGATTTGGTTCAGATTTGGTTGGGCATAAGGAAACATGTTATCTCCCTAAAATTAATCTGGAGGATTCATTTAGTCCAAATCTGTTACAAGTACGCTACATGCCAACATACTGCCACGCTCCATGCTTTTCTGATCAACAGATTGACTTCTGAAACATATTATTAACACTAGACATTAACATCGGAATATCTCTGACATTTTTGTATCTGTCGGAAGTTTGCTTATTTTAGTCATACAATGAACAGTAAACAGAAAAAGAAGGTTTGCAATTGTGAACAAGCCTTTTCTTTTTCTCTTGCTTTCCAAGTCAATAAACGTTACACTTCCTTGTCACGTTGCATTGCTGCTGTCTGGCTGTGCAGCCTGTGGTAGTGAAAAGAGAAAACGTGTTACAGTATTGTGTATTAATAATTATATAGTAATAACTTATTAACCTCTTCGGTTAAGGACGCCTTTTCTTGAATGGCTCATTAGTTCGCTTCATTGTAGGTCGTTTTTAGTGGAGAGCAAAGTGTCTGCCAGTTAGAGCTGGGAAAACCTACTGTACCTTAAAGAGAGAGAAATCCCATGTCTGTAGGGGCCTATACAATGCTCTACTCAACTTCCTCTGTTTCAGGTTCAATACTTCAATGGAAATGTTCTTAAATGTATAGAACTGCTGTATATAGAATCAACCTGTAATTTGGCTTAGACTTAAAATCACCCTTTGATTCTGAGAGATGTTCCTTTCAATGTTTATCTATTCAACGTATCAACATATTCAACATATCACTGTCCCCAAATGACACCAATCCCAGACACATTATACACACTTTTAAACCCCTCATCATTTCTCATCAAGTTACCCCCTGCTGTACAATATTGTGGTAGATATTGTTGCTGTGTTGACACACGTAGTAAAATATGGAAATGGAATGAACAATAGCGTACACTGTCATTATGGAGATATGACTTATAATTCCTCTTTTTTGGGGCCCAATCATCACAACACTGCAGCAGAATCCCAGGATGCGCTCCTTTGGACTCAGCTTTGCATTTTCCTATGTAGCAAGGCGCTCGCATATGTTAACATATTGAATTTGGATTAGGCAGTGGGCACAGTGAGGGAGACAAAAGAGGAACGTTGTGGCTGTAGAGAGAAAGAGATTAGGATCAGGTTCTTTGAGCAGAGCATGGATGGACGGAGTCATTGCTGTATCTTATAAACCACGCCAGCAGAATGAGTCTTACTTCCAAAAGTCACTATCACACTTTAATCTGTGTTGCTACAGCCTTTCATTTCTCTCTTACCCTCTGGGTGGTTTTCTTCACCAACATTTTCATCTTTTCATTTCAGGGCAAACGCTGTTACTTTGATTATTAGAAACGCTGTATGTATTATTATGTCAAGCGGATGAAGCCTGTCAGTCATGTATGTACAGTAGACATCTAGCCTTTTCACCAGATGTCAGTGGAGAGTGTATGATAGAACACTAATAATGAGGCAGATATATGCATGTTGTCCTTCAGAACACACATGTAGCGACCCAATGACACCACAACCTTTCAACCCTTATTTCCCTCCCCCTCAATGTCCCCACAACCTTTCAACCCATATCTCTCTCCCCCTCAATGTCCCCACAACCTTTCAACCCATATCTCTCTCCCCCTCAATGTCCCCACAACCTTTCAACCCATATCTCTCTCCCCCTCAATGTCCCCACAACCTTTCAAACCTTATTTCCCTCCCCCTCAATGTCCCCACAACCTTTCAACCCTTATTTCCCTCCCCCTCAATGTCCCCACAACCTTTCAAACCTTATTTCCCTCCCCTCAATGTCCCCACAACCTTTCAAACCTTATTTCCCTCCCCTCAGTGTCCCCACAACCTTTCAACCCTTATCTCTCTCCACCTCAGTGACCCCACAGCCTTTCAACCCTCATCTCTATTCCCCTGGGTGACCCCACAACCCTTCAACCCTCACCTCTCTCCCCCGCAGTCTCTATCTCCATCTCTCTCCCCCTCTCAATCTCTCTCCGTCTCTCTCCTCTCGATCTCTCTAATAGTACATCTTCCCTCTCTTCCACTGTTTTGCTGCTCTATATGATGTTAAACTGTGTATTCTAGTGTGTGTGTGTGTGTGTGTGTGTGTGTGTGTGTGTGTGTGTGTGTGTGTGTGTGTGTGTGTGTGTGTGTGTGTGTGTGTGTGTGTGTGTGTGTGTGTATACGTGTGTGTGTGTGTTGCTCTGAGCTCCAGCCCATGATGCATATGCTCGGCTGCACTAAGAGAAGTCAGAGGGCACCAATGTAAAAGGAAACCGGGCCCTCCAGGTGGCTGTGCTGTGCTCAGAGCCTACCATTGACAGGGACGTAATGTGTCTTCAATATGTATGTGAAATCAGCTCTAATTCAGCCATATGATAGGGGAAAGACCATGCAGCCAGGCAGGCAGCACACGTTAACCAGGGAGGACCAGGAGCAACGTTAACCAGTGAGGATCAGGAGACACGTTAACCAGGGGGAGGACCAGGAGACACGTTAACCAGTGAGGATCAGGAGACACATTAACCAGGGGGGACCAGGAGACACGTTAAACTTCTTAGGGCTGCAATCCTGTTAACGGGATTGATATGACAACAGCCAGTGAAAGTGCAGAGTGCCAATTCAAACAACAGAAATCTCATAATTAAAATTCCTTAAATATACATGTATTTCATACCATTTAAAGGTAATCTTGTTGTTAATCCCACCAAAGTGTCCGATTTCAAGTAGGCTTTACAGCGAAAGCACCACAAACGATTATGTTAGGTCACCGCCAAGACACAGAAAAATTCAGCCATTTTTCCAGCCACTTCCAGAGGAGTAACAAAAAGCACAAATAGAGATAAAATGAAACACTAACCTTTGATGATCTTCATCAGATGACACTCATAGGACTTCATGTTACACAATACATGGATGTTTTGTTCAAAAAAGTGCATATTTATATAAAAAAAATCTCAGTATACATTGGCGCGTTATGTTCACTAGTTCCAAAAACATCCGGTGATATTGCAGAGAACCTCATCTTTTTACAGAAATACTCATTATAAATGTTGATGAAAATACAAGTGTTAGACATGGAAATTTAGATAAACTTCTCCTTAATGCAACCGCTGTGTCAGATTTCAAAAAAGCTTTACAGAAAAAGCAAACCATGCAATAATCTGAGAACGGCGCTCAGAAAACAAATAGATATATCCGCCATGTTGGAGTCAACAGAAGTCAGAAATAACATTATAAATATTCACTTACCTTTGATGATCTTCATTAGAATGCACTCCCACCAAATAGCTACTTTTGTTAGCGCGTTTGGTTAAAAAAAAATCCAAAGTCATGAGGCGCGTTCACTAGTTGCAGACGAAATGTCAAAAAGTTCCGTTACTGTCCGTAGAAACATGTCAAACGATCTATGGAATCAATCTTTAGGATGTTTTCAACATAAAACTTCAATAATATTCCAACCAGAAAATTCCTTTGTCTTCAGAAAAGCAAAGGAGTGTGAGCTACCTCTCATGTGAAATGCGCATGACCAGCGCATGACTGCTCGCAGACCTCTGACTCAATCTTCTCTCATTCTCTCCCCCTTCACAGTAGAATCCTCAAACAAGTTTCTAAAGACAGTTGACATCTAGTGGAAGCCTTAGGAAATGCAACATAACCAATATCCCACTGCGTATTCAATAGGGGCTGAGTTGAAAATCGACCAACCTCAGATTTCCCACTTCCTGTTTGGATTTCTTCTCAGGTTTTTGCCTGCCATAAGAGTTCTGTTATACTCACAGACATCATTCAAACAGTTGTAGAAACTTCAGAATGTTTTCGATCCAATACTAATATTAATTTGCATATATTAGCAACTGGAACTGAGGAGCAGGCAGTTTACACTGGGCACCTCTGGGCACCTTTTCATCCAAGCTACTTAATACTGCCCCTGCAGCCATAAGAAGTTTTAACAAGGGGTGACCAGGAGACACGTTAACCAGGGGGACCAGGAGACACGTTAACCAGGGGGACCAGGAGACACGTTAACCAGGGAGGGGGGACCAGGAGACACGTTAACCAGGGGGGGACGTTAACCAGGAGACACGTTAACCAGGGAGGATCAGGAGACACGTTAACCAGGGGGGTTAACCAGGATCAGGAGACACGTTAACCAGGGGGATCAGGAGACACGTTAACCAACCAGGGGGTTAACCAGGGAGGATCAGGAGACACGTTAACCAGGGGGACCAGGAGACACGTTAACCAGGGAGGATCAGGCAGGGGGACACGTTAACCAGGGAGGATCAGGAGACACGTTAACCAGGGGGGACCAGGAGACACGTTAACCAGGGGGGACCAGTAGACACATTAACCAGGGGGGACCAGGAGAAATGTTAACCAGGGAGGATCAAGCGACACATTAACCAGGAGAGCTCCTTGGTGTCCACATCACCAACAAACTAACATGGTCACTAACATGGTCCGAGCACACCAGGACAGTCGTGAAGCGGGCACGACAAAACATATTACCCCCCAGGAGACTGAAAATATTTGGCATTGGTCCTCAGATCCTCAAAGGTTCTACAGCTGCACCATCGAGAGCATTCTGACTGGTTGCATCACTGCCTGGTATGGCAACTACTCGGCCTCCACCGCAAGGCATTACAGAGGGTAGTGCGAACGTCTCAGTACATCACTGGGGCCAAGCTTCCTGCCATCCAGGACCTCTATACCAGGTGGTGTCAGAGGAAGGCCCTAAAAATTGTCAAAGACTCCAGCCACCCTAGTCATATACTTTTCTCTCTGCTACCACACGGCAAGGGGTACCGGAGTGCCAAGTCTAGGTCCAAGAGGCTTATAAACAGCTTCTACCCCCAAGCCATAAGACTCCTGAACATCTAGTCAAATGGCTACCCAGACTATTTGTATTGCCCCCCCTCCCCTCTCCACACCACTGCCACTTTCTATTGTCATCTATGCATAGTCACTTTAATAACTCTACCTACATGTACATACTACCTCAACTAACCTGTGCCCCCCGCACATTGACTCTGTACCGGCACCCCCCTTTATATATTGTTATTTTTTACTGCTGCTCTTTAATTACTTGTTACTTTTATCTCTTATTCTTATCCGTATTTTTTTTAACTGCACTGTTGGTAAGTAAGCATTTCACTGTAAGGTCTACTAGACCTGTTGTATTCAGCATTTCACTGTAAGGTCTACTAGACCTGTTGTATTCAGCATTTCACTGTAAGGTCTACTAGACCTGTTGTATTCAGCATTTCACTGTAATGTCTACTAGACCTGTTGTATTCAGCATTTCACTGTAATGTCTACTAGACCTGTTGTATTCGGCATTTCACTGTAAGGTCTACTAGACCTGTTGTATTCAGCATTTCACGGTAAGGTCTACTAGACCTGTTGTATTCGGCATTTCACGGTAAGGTCTACTAGACCTGTTGTATTCGGCATTTCACTGTAAGGTCTACTAGACCTGTTGTATTCAGCATTTCACTGTAAGGTCTACTAGACCTGTTGTATTCGGCATTTCACTGTAAGGTCTACTAGACCTGTTGTATTCAGCATTTCACTGTAAGGTCTACTAGACCTGTTGTATTCGGCATTTCACTGTAAGGTCTACTAGACCTGTTGTATTCAGCATTTCACTGTAAGGTCTACTAGACCTGTTGTATTCAGCATTTCACTGTAAGGTCTACTAGACCTGTTGTATTCAGCATTTCACTGTAAGGTATACTAGACCTGTTGTATTCAGCATTTCACTGTAAGGTCTACTAGACCTGTTGTATTCAGCATTTCACTCTAAGGTCTACTAGACCTGTTGTATTCGGCGCATGTGACTAATAACTTTTGATTTGGTGTGATAATGTGAGCAAACAGAGAAATGTCACAGTGCCACATGAGGGAATAGTTCAGGGGGAATCCGCAGTAAGAAGCTGGCTGTTCACATGCATTAGGGGCTTCGTGTTATTAATGGTGTCGAGGCATGTCCTGTCCTACTATGCCTTGGCTGTCACCAGAGGAAGGAGAGACTGGATTAGTATTCCGCTGCAGGGCCCAGCTGGTGATCTCTCAGTCAAATGGGACGTCCAGAGACACTCCGTCACTCTGCCACCAGTCAAGCCCTGTCCCATTGATCCAGCCCCGCCGTCACAGCCAATCAGAGCCAGAGACTAAGGAGGGAGGGGGGACTGGAGGGGGAGGTGAGGTGGAGTGTATGATGTATTCTAGACTGTGTTTGTGTTATGTCTACCTGGCAGGCACCTGGCTGTTGTCTGTGTGAGGCTGGGAGGTGAGTGAGTGTGTGGAGACAGAATTACCTCTTGGTGGTAAATGCTTTCTAGTAACAAATGGTAGCCTTCTCTCTCTGCCCTTTGGTGAGGAAAACATACTTACACACACACACACATGCTCACACACACGCACACACACACACACACATGCTCACACACACGCACATGCACACACACACGCACATGCACATGCACACACATTCCCAATTTCAAAGTATTACCTTGCTCCTACTAGACAGGGGACACCTCATGTTATGGCCTTGAGTGTGATGTGAGAAATGTTTTATAAATTAATTCGCTATGAATTATGGAGTCTTCCTACTATTTAAACTCATCAGAGAATACATGGTCCATTAAAAAGGATGATGAAGTACATTGTTAGGCAAATTAGAGTCATTTATTTTATCTTGAGGAAGCAGTGAACTATAGTTTTTTGGAATGACACAGGTGTAAAGGTTTTGTCTAGGAAGTAAAAACGAAATTCCACTGTGTCTGAAAGACATTCATGGTACCGCAAAGTGATCCTTTCAACTGTGGCACTGCATATATTGTGTGACCATTTTACAGAACGATTACTGTGTAATATTGAGGTTTTGCCCTCTGTTTAATATCTGCCACTCGACAGTAACGATGCATTGACGGTGAGCTATTACACAAATATACGTCCTAATACTTCAGCCAGCCACTTGTGTGCTTTTTGTGAGGTTTCCCAAGGCCTCTCTCAGGGTGCTTCCCAAATAACACTCTATCCCCTATATAGTGCACGGGCCCTGGTCAAAAGTAGTACACCATATAGGTAACAGGGTACCATTTGGGATGCACCCTCGATGTGATTGGAATAGGATTTAATCCAGCGGATGCATGTGTTAAGGTCTGCATCAATCTGTTAGACACTCTTCACGCTTTCGCTGATTGGAGATTTGTCCTGTGCTCTTGCCTCAGTTCCATTTGATTAAGCCTGAAGCCTGAATCCCAGAGGCTGCATGCGGGAGGAAATCTGAGGCTGGGATTGGCTGAGGAGATGGGTGGAGTTACCGGTCGGCTACTGGGTGATGCCACATCCTCACCTGTCACAATCGTGTGTCCTCGCACGGCTACCCAGGACAATTCTTTTGAAAGGTCACATGTTACTCATTTCTCAAATGGAAAATTGCCCCTGTACCTCACTGGGCCAATTGTGCGCCGCCCTATGGGACTCCCAATCACGACCGGTTGTGATACAGCCTGGATTCAAACCAGGGTGTCTCTAACACTCGGGTGCCCAAACACATGACACATGAAACATATGAAAACCACATGTTTGACTCCTCCCACCAGCCTCCACTGCCGTGAACATTCGACATGAGTGTATGGTAGATATTATTAGTATATTGTAATATTACAAAATGACTCTGGAATCACCAGTAGGCTACAGTAGAAGTGTTCAACTCTGACCCTACGAGGTCCGGAGCCTGCTGGTTTTCTGTTCTACCTGATAATTCATTTGCCTCACCTGTTGTCCCATGTCTAAATCAATCCCTGATTAGAGAGGAAGAATGAAAAACTGCAGTGGAACAGGCTTCTTGGTCCAGAGTTGAGTTTGAAGGGAATCTGCTCTCTGATATCCTTTTTTTGTTGTTGTTGCGACTTTTAGATTCTGTTTGAAATGAAAGCGGCCATATAAAATAAATCTATTATTATTATTATTATCTGCACTATGCCTCCCAAGCCAAGTAGGCAGGCTGAGAGACAGGCATCAAACTAGACTTGGACCAGCGGTATCTGATAGTAGAGACACTGACCTTCTCTCGTCATATCAGATGGGGTTTTTATCTGACAGACAAAATGTCAGAATGCACTTTCTTCCTCAGCAGAATCCAATTGACACTGCCTCCCTCCCCCATCCTCACCCTCTTCCCATCCCTCCATCGCAGCCCCCTATTCACAAACGCTACAACTCTGAGCGAGACAACCCCTATACTACAGCTGTCACTCAAGGGAGGAGAAGCATAACATGAACAGGTTATTCAGACGTTTGGAAAAAAGAGAAAGAATCAAAGTGGTTTGGAACTTGGAACTTTGACCATTTTACTCTCTCATTGAAATATGTCTGTACCAGACGGATATAGGCCTACTCAGTGTATAGGTTTTTTGTATGCATGGTATTTCTGAGTGGCCATACATTTTGCCCGTAGGCTTTGGGAGGACAAATGAATAAGGTCACGGTAAAATGAAAGAGACAAATTGTTTCATAAAGTTATGGAATCTAGTTGAAAATACAGGGTTGGGTTAAATGATTTCCCTCAAGGCACCATTCACTGAGGGATTAGAGACTGTGTAATAGAGCAAGACAGACCACTGCATGTTAAAGGTAACAGCACAGCTAGAGATAGGACAGACACGGCACTGCCAAAAGCTCTCAGTCAGATGGATGAGATTGGACTTCGCCATCACACCTGGAATGAAAAACAAGAACCTGGAATGAAAAAAACAAGAACTTTACATAAGATGTGCAGATAAAGAAAATTAAGGTGTTGTGACTAAAGTAGTTAATTCAGGTGCTGTATAACCAGTCACATACTGAAGGTGTGGTGACTAAAGTAGTTAATTCAGGTGCTGTATAACCAGTCACATAATGAAGGTGTGGTGACTAAAGTAGATCATTGAGGTGCTGTATAACCAGTCACATAATGATTGTGTTGTGACTAAAGTAGTTAATTCAGGTGCTGTAAAACCAGTCACATACTGAAGGTGTGGTGACTAAAGTAGTTAATTCAGGTGCTGTATAACCAGTCACATAATGATTGTGTTGTGACTAAAGTAGTTAATTCAGGTGCTGTATAACCAGGTGCTGTATAACCAGTCACATAACTAAAGTAGTTAATTCAGGTGCTGTAAAACCAGTCACATACTGATTGTGTTGTGACTAAAGTAGTTAATTCAGGTGCTGTAAAACCAGTCAGGTGCTGTAAAACCAGTCACATACTGAAGGTGTGGTGACTAAAGTAGTTAATTCAGGTGCTGTATAACCAGTCACATAATGATTGTGTTGTGACTAAAGTAGTTAATTCAGGTGCTGTATAACCAGTCACATACTGAAGGTGTGGTGACTAAAGTAGTTAATTCAGGTGCTGTATAACCAGTCACATACTGAAGGTGTGGTGACTAAAGTAGTTAATTCAGGTGCTGTATAACCAGTCACATACTGAAGGTGTGGTGACTAAAGTAGTTAATTCAGGTGCTGTATAACCAGTCACATAATGAAGGTGTGGTGACTAAAGTAGATCATTCAGGTGCTGTATAACCAGTCACATAATGAATGTGTGGTGACTAAAGTAGATCATTGAGGTGCTGTATAACCAGTCACATACTGAAGGTGTGGTGACTAAAGTAGTTAATTCAGGTGCTGTATAACCAGTCACATAATGAATGTCTGGTGACTAAAGTAGATCATTGAGGTGCTGTATAACCAGTCACATAATTAAGGCGTGGTAACTAAAGTAGATCATTCAGGTGCTGTATAACCAGTCACATAATGAATGTCTGGTGACTAAAGTAGTTAATTCAGGTGCTGTATAACCAGTCACATAATGAATGTGTGGTGACTAAAGTAGATCATTCAGGTGCTGTATAACCAGTCACATAAAGAATGTGTGGTGACTAAAGTAGTTCATTCAGGTGCTGTATAACCAGTCATAAAATTCATATGATGCAGCAGAGTTCCCTCTTATCCTCTCTCCCCTACATGGATAACAGATCCTGCATGGAGAAAAAAAAACAGGGCTGTGTGTGTGTGTGTGTGTGTGTGTGTGTGTGTGTGTGTGTGTGTGTGTGTGTGTGTGTGTGTGTGTGTGTGTGTGTGTGTGTGTGTGTGTGTGTGTGTGTGTGTGTGTGTGTGTGTGTGTGTGCGTGTGTTTGTGTGTTTGGGGGAGAGACATTTAATGACTGCAAAACACCAGCAAATCAGCTCCAAGTGATTGTAATTTTGGAAATGTATTCCAAATTATTCCAACGCATTACAGAGAGTTGTTTTCATATTCAAATGTAAGCAAGGTTTGGAATGATTATGTTTTAGTATTATATCTGTTTGTGCTTCTTGCGGTCTATTTGCAGTCTACAAATGATATGTAATTATGTTCTGGCCCCCTGACCATCCACTCAAGAAGAGGTCGTCCCACGGCTGAATCTAGTTGATGATCCCTGGCATAGAAGATCAACATGTGTCTCTCTCCATAGTCATTTATGGAGACATGAAATCCGCAAGCGGCAGGGAAGCTCAACATTTTGGGCCTTCTCTCCAGAGACAGAGGCTAAGTGGAGGGCTGTTGGCCCAAAGTGAGGTTTGGGGAGTGGGCAGTTAATCACCTGGCCTCGTGTGCTGACAGATGAGTTATGGAGCAGGCCACAGGTAGAGCCTCAGTCCTCCCACCACTCCTCACCGCCTCCCACCGCAGCACGCCATGCCAACCTGACCTTCGCTTGGGTCATAAATAATGCACTGACCATAAAAGACTGATTATGGGTAATCTGTAGCCCTGGTCTGTCTGGCCACTGGGTGCAAGTTGTCATCAGTGCTGATTTGGCAGCTGCTAGCTGGCTGGTTGTTTGCCGAGCTCTGGACTGAGTTGGGCTAGCGTGCCTCATGGTGGAGCCTGATGTACCAGCAAGGTCCAGCTAAAGGTCATGGCCCGCTGTCCATGGCACTGGTTTCACCAGTGTGTGAGATTTTGATGTATAGTCCAGTCGAATACAATGTGATGTGTTAAGGGTTGAAAGGAGTTTGACAATTGTCCAAGTTATCTTTTTATTGAGTGACGGGGATTTATTGTAAACATTTGTGACAATGTTTCTACATTATTATTACTTTAAGGTATACCTCTAATGAGAATCAACAAGTGTTCAATTTCCTGCTCTATTAAAGTAGAACTTGCAGATCTTTTAATTAAGAATTCAGTAATGAATTAATCCCACAGGTACCTTGCGGTTTGAGGAGAATGGTTTCACATTAATTCTACAGCTTGGAGCTTTAATATCGCAGGGAACAGATACTGAGTTAGAGGGAGTAGAGGGAATTATGTTCCATATTTCTCTTCAACCAAAACAAGGGAGATGATGTCATAAATGAGGTTAGGAGAGAATAATTAAGAATGGATGTAATGATTTTGCCAAGTTGATTTTGCCAAGTTTGGACCTTGGTATCTAATTTCAATTACAATAATGTGTGATTAATAATTTATTAAGCTCCTGAAATAATGACCTTGCCCTAAAAATTATGAATTCATTTTGACATGATAGCAAGCAAGAGCGGGGAATAGTTGATCCCCAATGGTACTGTTTTACATTAAACCCCATGTAACGATCTTCGTCTTCATCGGTTGAGGAGTAGGAAGGATCGGACCAAAACGCAGCGTGGTAAGTGTCCATGATTATTTACTATAACAGAACACGAAAATACCAAATAACAAAGTGAACGTAAGAAATGAAAATCGAAACAGTCCTGAAAGGTGAAAACACAAAACAGGAAACAACTACCCACAAACACCAGGTGGGAAAAGGCTATTTAAGTATGGTTCTCAATCAGAGACAACGATAGACAGCTGCCTCTGATTGGGAACCATACCAGGCCAAACGCATAGAAAAGAAAACATAGAAAAACAACAGAATGCCCACCCCAACTCACGCCCCGACCAACCCAAAATAGAGACATAAAAAAGGAACTAAGGTCAGGGCGTGACACCCCAAATAGGTATTTTGACATGTTTGTAAAAAGGGGGCTGTACTATACTGATACAACAATCATTCATACAGGCAACATTGTGTTGGTCATTATTTTAATAAGGTGAGGTAGTCAGTTCATCGTTGACCTACCATCCATTACTCCTACCCTGGATTTGACTAGATTTTGTCAGATTTTAATTTTTGTAGTAGGTTAGGAGAACTTAAGCAGCAGGTTAAGGGAATTTACATAGCAGGTTAGGATAATTAGGTTATGTTTAGGTAAAGGGTTAGCTAAAATGCCCAAAAAACTACTTTTGCTGTGAATATCACAAAAAATGTATCCCTTCTAGCCATGACCTCCTTCCCTGTCGCATATTGCAACAACCATTTCTATTATGGAAACAAATCCTCCATTTGCCCTCCGGCTCTCTGTGTGCAAACTGTCAGCCAAGGTGTTCTCCACTTTAATATGAACTGCATGGTATCTGTCTGTCATTGCCTTGACATTGAACAGCAGCCTCTCGTCAGCTCCCATTGACATGCTGTCATTAATATTGTTTTATTACCTTGGTATAACCAATATATCCAAAAGTGTACTCAGCTGAATACTCTAGTATGCACTATGCCAGTGTTTCCCAACTCCGGTCCTCAAGGACCCAGTACAGTACATGTTTTTGTTGTGGCCCTCGACAAGCACACCTGTTTCTACTTGTCAACTAATCATCAAGCCCTTGACAAGTTGAACCAGGAGTTTTTGTCTGGGGCTACAACAAAAATGTGTGCTGTTGGGGCTACTGGAGGACCAGAGATGGGAACCACTGCAGTATACAAAAGCCTATACTTCCTGTCTAGTAGACATTTAGTTATGTGTATACAGTAATTGATGTACAGTGGACTGAAAGCGGTGTGTTTGTCCTCGCCACATTGTTCATGAATATACAGTATAGATAGTGCTACTGACTGAACACAAAGCACTACTGTTCTCCATCCTCCTGGCTCTCTTGCTGAACACAAAGCACTACTGTTCTCCATCCTCCTGGCTCTCTTGCTGAAAACAAAGCACTACTGTTCTCCATCCTCCTGGCTCTCTTGCTGAAAACAAAGCACTACTGTTCTCCATCCTCCTGGCTCTCTTGCTGAAAACAAAGCACTACTGTTCTCCATCCTCCTGGCTCTCTTGCTGAACACAAAGCACTACTGTTCTCCATCCTCCTGGCTCTCTTGCTGAACACAAAGCACTACTGTTCTCCATCCTCCTGGCTCTCTTGCTGAACACAAAGCACTACTGTTCTCCATCCTCCTGGCTCTCTTGCTGAAAACAAAGCACTACTGTTCTCCATCCTCCTGGCTCTCTTGCTGAAGACAAAGCACTACTGTTCTCCATCCTCCTGGCTCTCTTGCTGAACACAAAGCACTACTGTTCTCCATCCTCCTGGCTCTCTTGCTGAACACAAAGCACTACTGTTCTCCATCCTCCTGGCTCTCTTGCTGAAAACAAAGCACTACTGTTCTCCATCCTCCTGGCTCTCTTGCTGAACACAAAGCACTACTGTTCTCCATCCTCCTGGCTCTCTTGCTGAACACAAAGCACTACTGTTCTCCATCCTCCTGGCTCTCTTGCTGAACACAAAGCACTACTGTTCTCCATCCTCCTGGCTCTCTTGCTGAACACAAAGCACTACTGTTCTCCATCCTCCTGGCTCTCTTGCTGAAAACAAAGCACTACTGTTCTCCATCCTCCTGGCTCTCTTGCTGAACACAAAGCACTACTGTTCTCCATCCTCCTGGCTCTCTTGCTGAACACAAAGCACTACTGTTCTCCATCCTCCTGGCTCTCTTGCTGAAGACAAAGAAGTTCTCCACAAAGCACTACTGTTCTCCATCCTCCTGGCTCTCTTGCTGAACACAAAGCACTACTGTTCTCCATCCTCCTGGCTCTCTTGCTGAACACAAAGCACTACTGTTCTCCATCCTCCTGGCTCTCTTGCTGAAAACAAAGCACTACTGTTCTCCATCCTCCTGGCTCTCTTGCTGAACACAAAGCACTACTGTTCTCCATCCTCCTGGCTCTCTTGCTGAACACAAAGCACTACTGTTCTCCATCCTCCTGGCTCTCTTGCTGAACACAAAGCACTACTGTTCTCCATCCTCCTGGCTCTCTTGCTAAACACAAAGCACTACTGTTCTCCATCCTCCTGGCTCTCTTGCTGAACACAAAGCACTACTGTTCTCCATCCTCCTGGCTCTCTTGCTGAACACAAAGCACTACTGTTCTCCATCCTCCTGGCTCTCTTGCTGAACACAAAGCACTACTGTTCTCCATCCTCCTGGCTCTCTTGCTGAACACAAAGCACTACTGTTCTCCATCCTCCTGGCTCTCTTGCTGAACACAAAGCACTACTGTTCTCCATCCTCCTGGCTCTCTTGCTGAACACAAAGCACTACTGTTCTCCATCCTCCTGGCTCTCTTGCTGAACACAAAGCACTACTGTTCTCCATCCTCCTGGCTCTCTTGCTGAACACAAAGCACTACTGTTCTCCATCCTCCTGGCTCTCTTGCTGAACACAAAGCACTACTGTTCTCCATCCTCCTGGCTCTCTTGCTGAACACAAAGCGCTACTGTTCTCCATCCTCCTGGCTCTCTTGCTGAACACAAAGCACTACTGTTCTCCATCCTCCTGGCTCTCTTGCTGAAAAGGCAGTGTGACGGATGTGAACCGTTGGAAAGACATCGTAGGACAAAGTGTTGGCCCGGGCCATCGATCACTCAACAGCCAGGCTGACACTATTCTCTCTGTCTCTCCCACCGGGTGAGTTTATCAGCACTGCCCAGAATATTTAACAGGGGGAGCGGACCCGGGGGATCTCATTTGTTCAGGTGTCCATCTGGTGCAGGTTGTCTGGGATAATCTCCACATCATGTCGCATTTGCATCCTCCGCTTCATAAAATGGGAAGACTTAATCGGACAGACCGCGGTGCCCAGTAGAGGGTGTGTCTGACTATGGACCGACCGGGCCTTTGCTTACTGCTTGCTAATCTGCGAGGCTGCGCTAATGCCGTGGCAATTATAGAAGGATTCCACTTGTTTATAATTGGTTGTTGGTTCAGCCTCAAATCTGTGTTACCAGCTTGCGCCCCTGAAATTACCCAATGAGGTTTTCCTAAATGTTGTCATTTGTTGAAATCTGTAGACCAGAATGATTTGATATTATGGTCCAATTGATACAGTGCTCACCCTCTTGAAGAACTAGGCTACACAGCTACTGATGATAGTCGTGAGTGGAGCCAATCTTATTAGCTATACATGCATAGACGGATCAAAGGTCACACTGATTGAGCTCATTGATCACATTGTATGGAATTCTCTGCACACTCAATACCTCTGTCCATTGATTCCAAAAATCCATGGATCCTTTCCTAAGAAGCACTCATCTGGAGTCAAAGGCCAAACATGAACCTGTTTACCTAGCCATAAAAAAACATCAACCAGCTGTAATGACTGATGTATTACTATGGCTGTGGAAAGGTTATACTGCAATCGACTCGAACTCCCTGCTCATTCATGTGAGCATGCTACTGGAGTTCCTGCTGCTGTGGGCCAATTGTTATTGAACAGTTGTACAGATTCAACACAGAGTGATTATTAAACTGAGCACAGTGAAATTGTGCCACACAGTATGGTGCCATAGTGTTGTACATGACTGGGTTGCCAGACCTGGCAGTTACATTATACCCTCACAGCTTTCTCAACTATATCCTATGCAGTACAGTCACAGTTGTAGTCCTCTGGGCTGATAGGCTTTTCTCTATCAGGTCTGACCAGTTACATAATATCAACTCTGGCAAGTCATTTTCTGCTAGCTTGCACCGTATCTGCATAAAGGCGTCGAAACAAAAGGCTCACTCAATCTTCACTGCTGTTGACTTTCAGAACTGCCGTTCTGCATTAGCCCTCGTCTCCCTTCCACCTCCGTTTTCCCCACTTTTCTTTTGCCGTTGCCATCGATAATTTGTGATATCCAGGTTCATCCCTCCTGCATCATTTACATTCCTCCTGGATGGGTGAGAAAACACAATGCAGCTCTGTATGAACGGTCCGGACAACCAGCCACGGCTGAGTGGAGGTGGAGAGATGATTCTTCACGTTGACGAGAGAGGAGAATGTCAAACTTTCCCATATTCTCCCCCCGAACCAGATGGCTCACTGTATCTGGGTGTCAATGGTTTAGATCAAATAACTAGGGCTAATGAGTTAAGAATGTTTTGATCCGTTATTCAAGTACCTGCATTCACTTTCCAAATGTATACTGGACCAAAATATAAACTATTTTTACTGAGTTGCAGTATATATAAGGAAATCAGTCAATTGAAATACATTCATTTGGCTCTAATCTATGGATTTCCCATGACTGGGCAGGGGCACAGCCATACGCCCACCTACTGGGGAGGGGCACAGCCATATGCCCACCTACTGGGGAGGGGCACAGCCATACGCCCACCTACTGGGGAGGGGCACAGCCATACGCCCACCTACTGGGGAGGGGCACAGCCATACGCCCACCTACTGGGGAGGGGCACAGCCACGCCCACCTACTGGGCAGGGGCACAGCCACGCCCACCTACTGGGGAGGGGCAGCCAGCCATCTACTGGGGAGGGGCACAGCCACGCCCATCTACTGGGGAGGGGCACAGCCATACGCCCACCTACTGGGGAGGGGCACAGCCATACGCCCACCTACTGGGGAGGGGCACAGCCATACGCCCACCTACTGGGCAGGGGCACAGCCATAGCCCACCCTGGGGATGCCCACCTACTGGGGAGGGGCACAGCCATACGCCCACCTACTGGGGAGGGGCACAGCCATACGCCCACCTACTGGGGAGGGGCACAGCCATACGCCCACCTACTGGGAGGGGCACAGGACTGGGGAGGGGGGCACAGCCATACGCCCACCTACTGGGGAGGGGCACAGCCATACGCCCACCTACTGGGGAGGGGCACAGCCATACGCCCACCTACTGGGGAGGGGCCAGCCATACGCCCACCTACTGGGGAGGGGCACAGCCATACGCCCACCTACTGGGGAGGGGCACAGCCATACGCCCACCTACTGGGGAGGGGCACAGCCATACGCCCACCTACTGGGGAGGGGCACAGCCATACGCCCACCTACTGGGGAGGGGCACAGCCATACGCCCACCTACTGGGGAGGGGCACAGCCATACGCCCACCTACTGGGGAGGGGCACAGCCATACGCCCACCTACTGGGGGGAGGGGCCCACCACTGGGGAGGGGCCAGCCATACAGGCCCACCTACTGGGGAGCCAGGCCCACCTACTGGGGAGGGCACCTACTGGGGAGCCAGGCCATGGGGAGCCAGGCCCACCACTGGGGAGCCAGGCCCACCTACTGGGAGCCAGGCCCACCCACTGGGGGCACAGGCCCACCTACTGGGGAGCCAGGCCCACCTACTGGGGAGGGGCACAGGCCCACCTACTGGGGATACGCCCACCTACTGGGGGGGCACAGCCATACGCCCACCTACTGGGGAGGGGGGCACCAGCCATACGCCCACCTACTGGGAGGGGCACAGCCATACGCCCACCTACTGGGGAGGGGCACAGCCATACGCCCACCTACTGGGGAGGGGCACAGCCATACGCCCACCTACTGGGGAGGGGCACAGCCACCTACTGGGGAGGGGCACAGCCATACGCCCACCTACTGGGGAGGGGCACAGCCATACGCCCACCTACTACGCCCACCTACTGGGGGGGCACAGCCATACGCTGGGGAGGGGCACAGCCCACCTACTGGGGAGGGGCACAGCCATACGCCCACCTACTGGGGAGGGGCACAGGCCCACCTACTGGGGAGGGGCACAGCCATACGCCCACCTACTGGGGAGCCAGGCCCACCTACTGGGGAGGGGCACAGCCACGCCCACCTACTGGGGAGCCAGGCCCACCTACTGGGGAGGGGCACAGCCAGGCCCACCCACTGGGGAGCCAGGCCCACCTACTGGGGAGCATACGCCCACCTACTGGGGAGCCAGGCCCACCTACTGGGGAGGGGCCAGGCCCACCCACTGGGGAGCCAGGCCCACCTACTGGGGAGCCAGGCCCACCTACTGGGGAGCCAGGCCCACCTACTGGGGAGCCAGGCTGGGGAGCCAGGCCCACCACTGGGGAGCCAGGCCCACCTACTGGGGAGCCAGGCCCACCCACTGGGGAGCCAGGCCCACCACTGGGGAGCCAGGCCCACCCACTGGGGAGCCAGGGGGAGCCAGGCCCACCCACTGGGGAGCCAGGCCCACCTACTGGGGAGCCAGGCCCACCTACTGGGGAGCCAGGCCCACCTACTGGGGAGCCAGGCCCACCCACTGGGGAGCCAGGCCCACCTACTGGGGAGCCAGGCCCACCTACTGGGGAGCCAGGCCCACCCACTGGGGAGCCAGGCCCACCTACTGGGGAGCCAGGCCCACCCACTGGGGAGCCAGGCCCACCTACTGGGGAGCCAGGCCCACCCACTGGGGAGCCAGGCCCACCTACTGGGGAGCCAGGCCCACCCACTGGGGAGCCAGGCCCACCCACTGGGGAGCCAGGCCCAGCCAAGCAGAATTAGTTTTTCCACACAAAAGGGCTTTATTACAGTTTATTACAGTTTCATCAAATGTATACTGTATCAATACCTGTCAACATATAGTGATAGAGGCGTGAGAGAACAACAATGTTATACAAAAATGATTAAACTTATTGATTTGTTCACTTGTGTTTTGCAGGAATTCCACATATTGTATGAAAGTGTCCATGTCACTGACAGTGGCGGAGAACGACACAGACCTCTGCTACAACTCCAAAATGAGGTACTTCGAGAAGGCAGAGTTAAGCAAAAGTAAAGATATCACCTGTCCGGACATTGAGGATTATGTACAGCCGGGGAAGGAGCCAGAGATAGTATGGTACAAGGTAAGAGTCCACTATAACATTATGTCTGTAACTTATTTCAGATTGAATGCCATAGGGGCAGTTTCAAGGATACAAATTAAGCCTAGGCAGGTTCTCCACTGAGGCTGCTTTTTAGCCCAGGATTAGGCCTAGTATGTGTCTGGGAAACCACTGCTATGTGTCATGTATCAAATGTGATACATATATTTATCAGCGTATAATCAGAACTGTATGATCATGTTAATATTTTCAAAAAATGAGAGATTACATTTTTATTTTTATTTTATATTATTATTTTAGGCTAAGCATACTTGTATGTATTGTCTAGCAGCCTATGTGCTTGCTTGATGACAGTAGGTAGATTTATCCACCCATAACTCTCAGCCACTCTGCAGAGCACCCCCTGAGATGTCATTTGTTTTTCATGAGACTCAAACCGTCTGGGGTCTACAGTCCACATTCATGATGTAAATAGTCTAGAAGACAAAGAAATTAACCCCCCCCCAAACGACTGGAGGGGGTCCTCAGAGTCAGACGTCTGGCTCTCTGAGTCGACGAGTGGCCCTCACCGGCCCCGGCTGCCTGCCCACAGTGTAACAGCAGACTGACAGAGTAGCCGACGGAGGCCAGGGGCCAATTCATCAAAACTAGATGAATGTCGGATTAGATGGCCACAGTGCTTCTTCAGTTTCCCAGTGAATCAAATTAAAACATTGATAATGACTGTGGCCCTAGAATATTCTAGTTATTTGCTCTGTCTCTGGAAGCAGAGCTGTTTGAATTCTGGGAGACCCGCGAGCGCAGGTGGAAACAACCCACGGTATTCCAGTTTTCCTGCTGTGGATGAATGAGTTTATGTGGAACAAGTTCCCTTTTCCAAAGGCCTCGTTCTTCCTCTGGGTTCATTCCCACCAAAATTAACTGCTTCAACCGAAACGCTGTTCTTCTAGTGGGAACTTAGCGATATAATGTTGTATAATAGATCACACTCGTCTTGCCAAAAACAGGAACTCAATACAACAACACTAAATACCAGATGAGAATGCATTTGTGATCAAAGAGATGTTAGAAGTTTGGAATGGTTCGATGCATTTCGTCAGGCGTCCATTTTTTCCACATGTCTACATTGTATGTTGTAAAAAGTGTAATCTAAGTCCAACTGTATACTGCTTTTCTGTTTCTTCGTGGTGTTTTACATTCATAATCCTTCTCTCTATTTGAATCGAAGGAATGCAAGCCAAAGCAGTGGAGACAAAGCATTGTAAGGAGAAGAGATACTCTCTCTATCCGGGAGGTGCGTGAAGATGACATTGGAAATTACACGTGTGAATTACAGTTTGGCAGCTTCGTGGTGAGAAGAACCACAGAACTATCTGTTACAGGTAAGAGAAACTCCTTTGCGGGTCACATGTGCTCCATGCTGGGCCACTGGGGATAACTTGCATTGTGTTTTTATTGGCATTGATGAATGTTCATGTTGTTTTGTCTGTCAGCGAGGCAGAGTTCATTCTTTGTGGGAGAGCGGATTTAATAATCATTGCCATTGTGCAGCTGTGTCGTGTTCGTCGTCTATTTTGGGGATGGCCACAATAGTTGTTTGCATATGAGCAGATCTTCTGCTTGGCTGAAATGAAGAATACGATTAGATTTTTTTTTAAACACAGATATCTGAGGTGTACATTCAGGAAGAAAATGTTGATGGGATTATGTTGCAGCAGACATCTCATTAGAAATAGGTCAGAATGCTGACATTTATCCATAGTAGTTATATATATATACATGGTAATGGTAAATCTCTTACTACTTGTTGTTGTGTTGTCACTACCAAACACACCTGTTCTGCTAAGACAGTAGTTGTGAACCTTGTTGTCAGGGTTGTGGCTTCAACACCTCTGTGCTGTCGTGCTTAATTGCTAAGTAGTAGAATTTGCACAGAGCCACTTCATCACTTTTTCTCAACTAAGACTGTTCAAATATTAAAGCTTGAACTTAACGTTCCTTATCTTTAGAGGGAGGGGTGTGACAGAATAGAGATCGCTCGCCACCGCCACCTCCACCGCTAACGTTGATGTGCAGTAACAACTTGGACAGTCTTGATGGAAAACCCATAGTACAGGTGCATTTAATCAATGACACAATGATTACAAAAAGATCTACTCTACTCAGTCTTGCACTCATGGCTGAACCCTGAAAAGAAAACACCAGAGAAAACCACTGTAGCAAGATATATTAAGAGCTGTTACATGTCAATGCATCACACCCATCGTCCATAGTGGTCTCGAGGTCAAGCAAACTATTTGCAGTTTACGGCTATCTGATTACAGTTTATTATCCCCTAAAGAGACAAAGGCAGACTCCATAGAAGACCCATTTCACTCATTTCACTCATGTTCCCTGCTGCCTCAGACGGTCCTCGTCCTCTGGGACGATTCCCTTCCCCTCACAAAGAGACGCATTTAGCATTTTTGGATGAGGGATAGTTCACTCAAAATACAAAATGACACATTGGTTTCCTTTCCCTGTAAGCAGTCTATGGACAAGGTATGACAGTAATCCATGCGTTGGTTGAGTTTCTCTGGCACATCCACATGCTACCGTTTTAACATGATGCAGCGAAAAATTACAATCACGGTCCCATGACTTGAATGGGATTTGTGCCACGAATGCTAAACTATTAGCATGTGGAAAGGGAAACTAAACCAAAGCATGGATTGCTGTCATACCTTGTCCATAGACTGCTTACAGGGAAAGGAAACCAATATGTCATTTAGTAAAACTCTCTCTTTAAGCGAGAAAACGTCCTGCTTTTGTGTTTGCAAATTTGTTATCTGAGGTCTCTCTCTCTCTCTCTCTCTCTCATATATATATATATATATATATATAATAATAATTACACGCTTCCGCCCACATATAGAGGGCAGAGGAAAGAACATGGCCCACCTACACACATCATGTACAGTACATGTACATAGACATGCATACATAAATTACTTCCTGTAATAAAGACAAACCCTGAGAGTACAAAACATTCCATGACATAGACTGAACAGGTGAATCCAGGTGAACGCTATGATCCCTTATTGATGTCACTTGTTATATCCACTTAAATCAGTGTAGATGAAGCAGGGGAGACAGGGTAAACAAGGTTTTTTAAGCCTTGAGAGAATTGAGACATGGATTGTGTCTGTGTGCCATTCAGAGGGTGAATGGGCAAGACAAAAGATTTAAGTGCCTTGGAACAGAGTATGGTAGTAGGTGCCAGGCGCACCAGTTTGAGTGTGTCAAGAACTGCAACGCTGCTGTGTTTTTCAGCCTCAACAGTTTCCCGTGTGTATCAAGAATGGTCCCCCCCCAAAGGACATCCAGCCAAGTTGACACAACCATGGGAAACGTTGAAGTCAACATGGGCCAGCACCCCTGTGGAGGGCTTTCAACACCTTGTAGAGTCCGTGCCCCAACGAGTTGAGGCAACTCAATATTAGGAAGCTGGTTCTAATGTTTCATCCACTGTGTGTATGTGCTGTAGCTAACTCAGTCCTTGAAGCAAAATTACCTTTAAATGACACATAGGACATTAGTTTAGACACATACATCCGTTAGAACTTTCATTACAATAATAGAACATTGAATGACAACAAGCCCATTGGCCATTTCATAAAAGACCAGTCTCACCAGTTCTACATATAAACAAGACTATTTCCTCTAACGGGGGGCTATGTTGCCGTGATGTGGTAGTTGTGTTGGACCCGGTGTGATCTGGAGGAAGTGGTACATTGTGTGACGTCCATCTAGTGCTCATGTGTTTGCAAAACAATCAGATTATCCTGATTTAATATGCAGCCATAATCATAACAATGCTTTCCTACACTATACTGTACAGTACGTCTCTCAGTATCCTACAGGGAAGCCACGATCCTGGTCCATACATTGTATAGTGTTGAATAGTCTGTATCAATACAGTACAGAACAATATGTTAGGTAGTTGTTGTGTGACTGGTGTAAATGGAGATATCTTCTGTTAAGACTATTATGACTCAAAGGCTGCATCTGTTTCTCCTTCCTGGCATGGCCAGGTGGTTCGTGTACCTGGTGAAAGAAAGGGAAATGAATTGATACATTACATGAAACAGTCACATCAAGTGTTTTTGAACTTGTCTTCAGCCACAGTGATCATGTTTTTAATGATTCACCCGCATGTGATCGTGTCAGACAGACTGTGAGATATCATATTGGTCCATCATAATGGCGCCAAAGGAGACGGCTGCCGTTTTACGATCCCGTAACCAATTGTGCTATTATGTATGTTTTTTCGCGTTATTTGTAACTTATTTTGTACATAATGTTTCTGCCATATTGTTTCTGCCACCGTGTCTAATGGGCAGAAATTCTTCTTCTTCTTCAACGAGTCGGATGGGAAGGATTTACTCCAGACACCAGACAAGGCCCTCATCCAGATCATTTGCAGGTGGAAAAGACAGAGATAATCGATAACAAAATAGACAAACTACGAGCACGTATATCCTACCAACGGGACATTAAAACTGTAATATCATATGTTTCACTGAGTCGTGGCTGAACTACGACATGATTAACATTCAGCGGGCGGGTTTTAAGTTTTTTCGGCAGGATAGAACAGCGGCCTCTGGTAAGCCAAGGGGTGGCAGGCCTATGTATATTTGTAAACAACAGCTGGTGCACAAAATATAAGGAAGTCTCAAGGTTTTGCTCGCATGAGGTAGAGTGTCTCATGAAAAGCTGTAGACCACACTATTTACCAAGATAGTTTACATCTATATTTTTCGTAGCTGTCTTTATACCACAGCAAACCGATGCTGGCACTATGAGCTGTATACAGTCATAAGCAAACAGGAAAACGCTCTTCCAGGGGCGGCACTCCTAGTGGCCGGGGACTTAAACTTCTTGACGCACCCATCCCTTTAGCGGGATCATTCATTTTCATCAACACCTGCTGAATTGCAGCGCGCCAAATTCAAATTAAATTACTAAAAATATTTAATGTTCATGAAATCACAAGTGCAATATAGCAAAACACAGCTTAGGTTGTTGTTAATCCACCTGACGTGTCAGATTTCAATACAGCTTTTCGGCAAAAGCATAACAAGCATTTATGTAAAAACATCTCTCTCAGTAGACAAAATATTACAAACACCTAGCAGCCAAGTAGATTGGTCACGAATGTCAGAAAAGCAATAGATTAAATTGCTTACCTTTGATGATCTTCGGATGTTTGCACTCACGAGACTCCCAGTTACGCAATAAATGTTCCTTTTGTTCCGTAAAGATTATTTTTATATCCAAAATACCTCCATTTGTTTGGCGCGTTATGTTCAGAAATCCACAGGCTCGCAGACGAAAATTCCAAATAGTATCCGTAATGTCCACAGAAACATGTCAACGTTTTTTATAAACAATCCTGAGGTTGTTTTTAAAATGTATAATCGATAATATATCAACCGGGACTGTCGCTTTTTCAATAGGAGAGGGAGAGACAATGGCTGCCCCACTCTGTTGCACAAGCAAAACTCTGCGAACACCCAGTTATCCACTGATGCGATATTATCTTTCGCGCTTATTTTTCAAAATAAAAGCCTGAAACTATGTCTAAAGACTGTTGACACCTTGAGGAAGCCATAGGAAAAGGAATCTGGTTGATATACCTTTAAATAGAGGCAAGGCATCCAATGGAACAGAGAGCTTTCAGGAAAAACAGCACATCCTGGTTTGATTTTCCTCAGGTTTTCGCCTGCAATATCAGTTCTGTTATACTTACAGACAATATTTTGACAGTTTTGGAAACTTTACAGTGTTTTCTATCCTAATCTGACTATATGCATATTCTAGTTTCTGTGCCTGAGAAATAGGCAGTTTCAAATGGGTACGTTTTTTGTTGTTGCCAAAAATGAAAATCCTGCCCCCTACACTCAAGAAGTTAATGCAGGGATATTCATATCCATTCTACCTTGTTAAATGTGCATGTTAAATGTGCAACCAGAGGGAAAACTCTAGACCACCTTTACTCTACACACAGAGACAAGGCTCTCCCTCGCCCTCCATTTGGCAAATCTGACCATAATAATATCCTCCTGAATCCTGCTTAAAAGCAAAAACTAAAGCAGGAAGCACCAGTGACTCTGTCAGTAAGAAAGTGGTCAGATGAAGCAGATGCTAAGCTACAGGACTGTTTTGCTAGCACAGACTGGAATATGTTCCGGGATTCTTCTGATGCCGTTGAGGAGTACACCACATCAGTCACTGGTTTCATCAATAAGTGCATCGATGGCGTCATCCAAACAGTGACCATACGTACATACCCCAACCCGAAACCATGGATTACCGGCAACATCCGCACTGAGCTAAAGGGTAAAGCTGCTGCTTTCAAGGAGCAGGACTCTAATCCGGAAGCTTATAAGAAATCCCGCTATACCCTCTGACAAACCATCAAACAGGCAAAAACATTCACAATGCCACAGGGTCAGATGGATTAACAGGATGTGTACTCTGTATACTCACATCAACACCATTATCCCATTATCCCAGAAACCCTAGACCCACTCCAATTTGCATAACGCCCCAACACATCCACAGATCTCTATTGAACTCAACACTGCCCTTTGCCACCTAGACAAAAGGACCTATGTGAGAATGCTATTCATTGACTACAGCTCAGCGTTCAACACCATAGTGCCCTCAAAGCTCATCACTAAGCTAAGGACCCTGGGACTAAACACCTCCCTCTGCAACTTGATCCTGGACTTCCTGACGGGCCGCCCCCGGTTGATAAGGGTAGGGAACGACACATCCGCCACTCTAATCCTCAACACAGGGGCCCCTCATGGATGCGTGCTCAGTCCCCTTCTGTACTCGCTGTTCGCTCATGCATGGCCAGGCACAACTCCAACACCATCATCAAGTTTGCCAATGACACAACAGTGGTAGGCCTGATCACCGACAATGATGAGACAGCCTATAGGGAGGTGGTCAGAGACCTGGCCGTATGGTGCCAGGACAACAACCTCTCCCTCAATGTGATCAAGACAAAGGACATGATTGTGGACTACAGGAACAGGAGGACCGAGCACGTCCCCATTCTCATCGACAGGGCTGTAGTAGAACAGGTTGAGAACATCAACTTCCTTGGTGTCCACATCACCAACAAACTACCATGGTCCAAACACACTAAGACAGTGACGGGGTTGGTTCCTTGTTCCTTGACAATCATCTGCTTATTGGTGAAATCAGCAATCAAACAATGTCTTTAAGTAAATCAATCATTTATTTATTAATGCAATTGCAGACAGAAGTTGACAACGGGAACATAGCACGCATGTTTCCGAGTAAGTTCTGCACCCCACCTAAGGGCACAGCTGATTTCATACATGTGATCACTCCCTAGTGGTATGATCACCTACATCAATGTATGTGTGTATCAATAAGCTGGTCTTTGGGACCCACCCCCTACAACAGTCGTGAAGCGGGCACGACAAAACCTATTCCCCTCAGGAGACTGAAAAGATTAGACAGATCCTCAAAGGTTCTACAGCTGCACCATCAAGAGCATCCTGACTGGTTGCATCACTGCCTGGTATGGCAACTGCTCTGCCTCCGACCGCAAGGCACTACAGAGGGTAGTGCGTACGGCCCAGTTTCCTGCCATCTAGGACCTCCATACCAGGCGGTGTCAGAGTAAGGCCCTAAAAATTGTCAAAGACTCCAGCCACCCTAGTCATAGACTGTTCTCTCTGCTACCGCACGGCAAGCTTTACCGGAGCGCCAAGTCTAGGGCCAAAAGACTTAACAGCTTCTACCCCCAAGCCATAAGATTCCTGAACAGCTAAACAAAATGCTACCCAGACCCCTCTTTTACGCTGCTGCTACTCTCTGTTTGTAATCTATGCATAGTCACTTTAACTCTACCTACATGTATATATTACCTCAATTACCTCGACTAACCGGTGCCCCTGCACATTGACTCTGTACCTGTACCCCCTGTATATAGCCTTGCTTGTTATTTTGCTGCTGCTGTTGAATTATTTTCAATTTTTTACTGATCTATTTTTTATTTAACACTTATTAAATCATTGTTGGTTAAGGGCTTGTAAGTAAGCATTTCACTGTAAGGTTGTATTCGGCGCATGTGACAAATAAAATGTGACTTGATTTGAGATGAGTCTAATATCTACGGTATCGATATTCATAGGCCTATATCTTGTATAATGTACTTCTTATACAAGGATCTCAATAATTCTCACAAAGAGTGTAAATGTAATTCCTTTCATTTCTGTAGAATTACTAGCCGTTCCTCTGGGTCTATTATGATCAGACTACTGCAGTCCATCTCTTCTCTCCTCCCCAACCTTTGTCCCTGTTCTCTGTATCAATGGTCAACTGGCCTGTTATAACAGGAGAAGAGTATGAAAGATCACGCTCCATTGGACTGTCTTGAGGACCTCTTTTTATTCATAGTGATGTCTTCAGCCGTTGGTGGACCTATTGAACTGGATATTATTCCTAAATGAAATGTGGGATTTTATGATTGTTTTACAAGGTGTGCCGTTTGATCCGGTGGATTGAAAACCGCACAATAAAGGGTGGATAATGATCCACCTACTCAATTGGCTGTTATAGTGTCTTCTTGTGCTGCACAGAGGGAAACGAATGGTCTGCATGTTTAGCTAATGACTAGAGACCGATGGCAGTGGTGATCTTGCTTTTTATTTCCTAATAAAGCACAATAAAGTGATGGTAATACTAGGCCTACCGTTGACAAAGGAAAAGGCTTAAGTAGAGAAGGACAATACTCCAAATGCCCCCAGGTTCAAAGAAACAGGCTAGTAAATAACCTTATCCTATCCTACAGATTCCTGCATCATTTCATTAGACATACAATACCTCCGCAAGGATTTACCACAGCAAGTAAGAACAGGAATTTGTGGATCTATAGCTCTGAAACTCTGCTGTATGGTTCCATTCCACTGGCTGTTCTCTCAGTTATGCATCCCAAATGTCACCCTATTCCCTATGTAGTGCACTACTTTTGACCAGGGCCCATAGGGCACACATTTTAGATGCAGGCCAGCGACTAGGCTCTGCTGAATGGGCAGCCATTACAGAACAGAGGTCTCTCCTCTTGTCTTGGCTCTGTGAAGTTGACTCATTAGCATATGAAGTAGGGTGATTAATAAGGGCCGTTCTAATTGATAGAGTATAATTAGACTGTCCAAAGGAGCACGGGGAAAAGGAACCTGAAGAATTTGGCTGCAGGAGAAATTATGTCTCTCTGTGAGAACATGTTTGATATGTTAGTACTTTTATCCCTTATTTAAAGGTGGTAGATAAGTGCTATTCATTGGGGCTTTCTCTTTTCTCTGTACTTCTCCATTAGAAATCTTCATTTGGGAGATTATTCGCAGAGATGGTCCGCTTATTAGACTTTGAAGTACCCCACATTACCATACGTTTTAAGGGAAGGTTAAGGATTGACACTAGCCGAGAAGCAAAAGAAATGTGTGTGTGTGTGTGTGTAGGTGTAGGTGTGTGTGTGTAGGTGTGTGTGCACTAATGGAATGTTCTATGTGTGTATACACTTTGCAAGTCAGAGGGTAGATCAAGGCTGGTATTATCTCTAAAGCCAGAGTTATCCTGTTTTATTATCTGACATTTTTAATCCAGTCCATCAGAGAAACACTGGATCATTAGAGATACAATGGATGTGATGTAGCAATACATTAATTACATCACATGTTCAGAACAAGCAGAAGAAAAGTGCTATGGGCCTGTCATGCCAAATAATGTCCCCCGGCCAAATAGTGTCCCCCTCTACGTCCCATTGGGATTTGATAAACTATTAGCGTCCGTTGCTATATTAAGGGTGATGACCTAATGATTATACTTTTGGAGATCATTACAGCCTAAATTAGGTTATTTCTATCATCGCATTGCAAACAAGGCTGATTGGCCAGGGGACTATTGGCATGACAGGCCCTAAACTGTTCCTCCTCACAGAACAGATCGGATCAGAACAGAATAGCACAGAACAGCACACAGCTCAGAGGAACTTTCATCACATGTCACTTATCATCCCGTCGTCCTGGCAACAGAGTAACCGAATCTGCCATTGGGCTGAATTAGTACGCTTTTTTTCTGTGATATTCCATGTAATGAGGTGGAGGGAGAAGGATAAGGGGAGGTGGGTGAAGTAAGGGGAGGGAATGGAATTATGGTGAGATAGAGGGGAGGACAGGAGTATACTTGTCTTACTCACTCAGCTTCAAGTGCACTGCTTCTCAGAGGAAGAGAGGGTTCTTACCTGTGATGGATGGCCATGTGATCAATTACAGTGATTTGTCATGTGCAGACAGCACTCATTTTCATAAAGGCATTACTGGACTGTATGTGACAGAGGGGAAATGGACCCATGGCTCGCTGCCTCAAACTTCTCCT
This sequence comes from Oncorhynchus tshawytscha, assembly GCF_018296145.1. Classification (NCBI taxonomy): domain Eukaryota; kingdom Metazoa; phylum Chordata; class Actinopteri; order Salmoniformes; family Salmonidae; genus Oncorhynchus; species Oncorhynchus tshawytscha. Next base: position 974,069 of record NC_056435.1, read on the forward strand.
TGATTGGTTTACGCTGAGGTGCTGCGAAAGGAACCTTGCCCTGAGAGGACCCCTTCAATCTCTCTATATATTGTAGATCCCTACTTTTTCCTCTAGAAGATCTATCCTCTCTTCACCTGTGGATTTATTTTCAGCATATTTTATAACAAATTGCCGTACTTTGTGTAACCTCACTCCATCTTTTCAAGCATGCACTCCTTTTCAGTTGACATGGTTAGCCTTGTCCATTCATCACTCGCTACTGTGTTCACTACAGACAGAATGGCTCAATATATCAGTTCAGATTTACCATTCACTACAGACAGAATGGCTCAATATATCAGTTCAGATTTACCTTTCACTACAGACAGAATGGCTCAATATATCAGTTCAGATTTACCTTTCACTACAGACAGAATGGCTCAATATATCAGTTCAGATTTACCATTCACTACAGACAGAATGGTTCAATATATCAGTTTAGATTTACCATTCACAACAGACAGAATGGTTCAATATATCAGTTTAGATTTACCATTCACTACAGATAGAATGGCTCAATATATCAGTTCAGATTTACCATTCACTATAGACAGAATGGACTACAGACAGAATGGACTACAGACAGAATGGTTCAATATATCAGTTCAGATTTACCATTCACTACAGACAGAATGGTTCAATATATCAGTTCATATTTACCATTCACTACAGACAGAATGGTTCAATATATCAGTTCATATTTACCATTCACTACAGACAGAATGGTTCAATATATCAGTTCAGATTTAACATTCACTACAGACAGAATGGCTCAATATATCAGCTCAGATTTACCATTCACTACAGACAGAATGGTTCAATATATCAGTTCAGATTTACCTTTCACTACAGACAGAATGGTTCAATATATCAGTTCAGATTTACCATTCACTACAGACAGAATGGCTCAATATATCAGTTCAGATTTACCATTCACTACAGACAGAATGGCTCAATATATCAGTTCAGATTTACCATTCACTACAGACAGAATGGCTCAATATATCAGTTCAGATCTACCATTCACTACAGACAGAATGGACTACAGACAGAATGGCTCAATATATCAGTTCAGATTTACCATTCACTACAGACAAAATGGCTCAATATATCAGTTCAGATTTACCATTCACTACAGACAGAATGGCTCAATATATCAGTTCAGATTTACCATTCACTACAGACAGAATGGCTCAATATATCAGTTCAGATCTACCATTCACTACAGACAGAATGGCTCAATATAACAGTTCATATTTACCATTCACTACAGACAGAATGGCTCAATATATCAGTTCATATTTACCATTCACTACAGACAGAATGGACTACAGACAGAATGGCTCAATATATCAGTTCAGATTTACCATTCACCACAGACAGAATGGCTCAATATATCAGTTCAGAATTACCATTCACTACAGACAGAATGGCTCAATATATCAGTTCAGATTTACCATTCACTACAGACAGAATGGTCAATATATCAGTTCAGATCTACCATTCACTACAGACAGAATGGACTACGGACAGAACAACTCACTATATCAGTTCAGATTTACCATTCACTACAGACAGAATAACTCACTATATCAGTTCAGATTTACCATTCACTACAGACAGAATGGCTCAATATATCAGTTCATATTTACCATTCACTACAGACAGAATGGTTCAATATATCAGTTCAGATTTACCATTCACTACAGACAGAATGGTTCAATATATCAGTTCAGATTTACCATTCACTACAGACAGAATGGTTCAATATATCAGTTCAGATTTACCTTTCACTACAGACAGAATGGTTCAATATATCAGTTCAGATTTACCATTCACTACAGACAGAATGGACTACAGACAGAATGGCTCAATATATCAGTTCAGATTTACCATTCACTACAGACAGAATAACTCACTATATCAGTTCAGATTTACCATTCACTACAGACAGAATGGCTCAACATATCAGTTCAGATTTACCTTTCACTACAGACAGAATGGTTCAATATATCAGTTCAGATTACCATTCACTACAGACAGAATAACTCACTATATCAGTTCAGATTTACCATTCACTACAGACAGAATGGCTCAACATATCAGTTCAGATTTACCTTTCACTACAGACAGAATGGTTCAATATATCAGTTCATATTACCATTCACTACAGACAGAATGGCTCAATATATCAGTTCATATTTACCATTCACTACAGACAGAATGGACTACAGACAGAATGGCTCAATATATCAGTTCAGATTTACCATTCACTACAGACAGAATGGTTCAATATATCAGTTTAGATTTACCATTCACTACAGATAGAATGGCTCAATATATCAGTTCAGATTTTCCATTCACTACAGACAGAATGGACTACAGACAGAATGGCTCAATATATCAGTTCAGATTTACCATTCACTACAGACAGAATGGTTCAATATATCAGTTTAGATTTACCATTCACTACAGATAGAATGGCTCAATATATCAGTTTAGATTTACCATTCACTACAGATAGAATGGCTCAATATATCAGTTTCGATTTACCATTCACTACAGACAAAATGGCTCAATATATCAGTTCAGATTTACCATTCACTACAGACAGAATGGCTCAATATATCAGTTCAGATTTACCATTCACTACAGACAGAATGGCTCAATATATCAGTTCAGATCTACCATTCACTACAGACAGAATGGCTCAATATATCAGTTCAGATTTACCATTCACTACAGACAGAATGGACGACAGACAGAATGGCTCAATATATCAGTTCAGATTTACCATTCACCACAGACAGAATGGCTCAATATATCAGTTCAGAATTACCATTCACTACAGACAGAATGGCTCAATATATCAGTTCAGATTTACGATTCACTACAGACAGAATGGTCAATATATCAGTTCAGATCTACCATTCACTACAGACAGAATGGACTACAGACAGAACAACTCACTATATCAGTTCAGATTTACCATTCACTACAGACAGAATGGCTCAATATATCAGTTCAGATCTACCATTCACTACAGACAGAATGGCTCAATATAACAGTTCATATTACCATTCACTACAGACAGAATGGACTACAGACAGAATGGCTCAATATATCAGTTTAGATTTACCATTCACTACAGATAGAATGGCTCAATATATCAGTTTAGATTTACCATTCACTACAGATAGAATGGCTCAATATATCAGTTTCAGATTTACCATTCACTACAGACAAAATGGCTCAATATATCAGTTCAGATTTACCATTCACTACAGACAGAATGGCTCAATATATCAGTTCAGATTTACCATTCACTACAGACAGAATGGCTCAACTACAGACAGAATTCACTACAGACAGAATGGCTCAATATATCAGTTCAGATTTACCATTCACTACAGACAGAATGGACTACAGACAGAATGGCTCAATATATCAGTTCAGATTTACCATTCACTACAGACAGAATGGCTCAATATATCAGTTCAGATTTACCATTCACTACAGACAGAATGGCTCAATATATCAGTTCAGACTACAGACAGAATGGACTACAGACAGAATGGCTCAATATATCAGTTCAGATTTACCATTCACTACAGACAGAATGGCTCAATATATCAGTTCAGATTTACCATTCACTACAGACAGAATGGCTCAATATATCAGTTCAGATTTACCATTCACTACAGACAGAATGGCTCAATATATCAGTTCAGATCTACCATTCACTACAGACAGAATGGCTCAATATAACAGTTCATATTTACCATTCACTACAGACAGAATGGCTCAATATATCAGTTCATATTTACCATTCACTACAGACAGAATGGACTACAGACAGAATGGCTCAATATATCAGTTCAGATTTACCATTCACTACAGACAGAATGGCTCAATATATCAGTTCAGATTTACCATTCACTACAGACAGAATGGCTCATATATATCAGATTTACCATTCACTACAGACAGAATGGTCAATATATCAGTTCAGATCTACCATTCACTACAGACAGAATGGACTACGGACAGAACAACTCACTATATCAGTTCAGATTTACCATTCACTACAGACAGAATAACTCACTATATCAGTTCAGATTTACCATTCACTACAGACAGAATGGCTCAATATATCAGTTCATATTTACCATTCACTACAGACAGAATGGTTCAATATATCAGTTCAGATTTACCATTCACTACAGACAGAATGGTTCAATATATCAGTTCAGATTTACCATTCACTACAGACAGAATGGTTCAATATACAGATTTACCTTTCACTACAGACAGAATGGTTCAATATATCAGTTCAGATTTACCATTCACTACAGACAGAATGGACTACAGACAGAATGGCTCAATATATCAGTTCAGATTTACCATTCACTACAGACAGAATAACTCACTATATCAGTTCAGATTTACCATTCACTACAGACAGAATGGCTCAACATATCAGTTCAGATTTACCTTTCACTACAGACAGAATGGTTCAATATATCAGTTCATATTACCATTCACTACAGACAGAATGGCTCAATATATCAGTTCATATTTACCATTCACTACAGACAGAATGGTTCAATATATCAGTTCAGATTTACCTTTCACTACAGACAGAATGGTTCAATATATCAGTTCATATTACCATTCACACAGACAGAATGGCTCAATATATCAGTTCATATTTACCATTCACTACAGACAGAATGGACTACAGACAGAATGGCTCAATATATCAGTTCAGATTTACCATTCACTACAGACAGAATGGTTCAATATATCAGATTTACCATTCACTACAGACAGAATGGCTCAATATATCAGTTCAGATTTACCATTCACTACAGACAGAATGGACTACAGAAGACAGAATACAGACAGAATGGTTCAATATATCAGTTTAGATTTACCATTCACTACAGATAGAATGGCTCAATATATCAGTTTAGATTTACCATTCACTACAGATAGAATGGCTCAATATATCAGTTCAGATTTACCATTCACTACAGACAAAATGGCTCAATATATCAGTTCAGATTTACCATTCACTACAGACAGAATGGCTCAATATATCAGTTCAGATTTACCATTCACTACAGACAGAATGGCTCAATATATCAGTTCAGATCTACCATTCACTACAGACAGAATGGCTCAATATATCAGTTCAGATTTACCATTCACTACAGACAGAACAGAATGGCTCAATATATCAGTTCAGATTTACCATTCACTACAGACAGAATGGCTCAATATATCAGTTCAGAATTACCATTCACTACAGACAGAATGGCTCAATATACAGACAGAACAAGAATGGTCAATATATCAGTTCAGATTTACCATTCACTACAGACAGAATGGACTACAGACAGAACAACTCACTATATCAGTTCAGATTTACCATTCACTACAGACAGAATGGCTCAATATATCAGTTCAGATCTACCATTCACTACAGACAGAATGGCTCAATATAACAGTTCATATTACCATTCACTACAGACAGAATGGACTACAGACAGAATGGCTCAATATATCAGTTTAGATTTACCATTCACTACAGATAGAATGGCTCAATATATCAGTTTAGATTTACCATTCACTACAGATAGAATGGCTCAATATATCAGTTTCGATTTACCATTCACTACAGACAAAATGGCTCAATATATCAGTTCAGATTTACCATTCACTACAGACAGAATGGCTCAATATATCAGTTCAGATTTACCATTCACTACAGACAGAATGGCTCAATATATCAGTTCAGATCTACCATTCACTACAGACAGAATGGCTCAATATATCAGTTCAGATTTACCATTCACTACAGACAGAATGGACAACAGACAGAATGGCTCAATATATCAGTTCAGATTTACCATTCACCACAGACAGAATGGCTCAATATATCAGTTCAGATTTACCATTCACTACAGACAGAATGGTTCAATATATCAGTTTAGATTTACCATTCACTACAGATAGAATGGCTCACTATATCAGTTCAGATTTACCATTCACTACAGACAGACTGGACTACAGACAGAATAACTCACTATATCAGTTCAGATTTACCATTCACTACAGACAGACTGGACTACAGACAGAATAACTCACTATATCAGTTCAGATTTACCATTCACTACAGACAGAATAACTCACTATATCAGTTCAAATTTACCATTCACTACAGACAGAATAACTCACTATATCAGTTCAGATTTACCATTCACTACAGACAGACTGGACTACAGACAGAATAACTCACTATATCAGTTCAGATTTACCATTCACTACAGACAGACTGGACTACAGACAGAATAACTCACTATATCAGTTCAGATTTACCATTCACTACAGACAGAATAACTCACTATATCAGTTCAGATTTACCATTTACTACAGACAGAATAACTCACTATATCAGTTCAGATTTACCATTCACTACAGACAGAATGGTTCAATATATCAGTTCAGATTTACCTTTCACTACAGACAGAATGGTTCAATATATCAGTTCAGATTTACCATTCACTACAGACAGAATGGACTACAGACAGAATGGCTCAATATATCAGTTCAGATTTACCATTCACTACAGACAGAATGGCTCAATATATTAGTTCAGATTTACCATTCACTACAGACAGAATGGCTCAATATATCAGTTCAGATCTACCATTCACTACAGACAGAATGGACTACAGACAGAATGGCTCAATATATCCGTTCAGATTTACCATTCACTACAGACAAAATGGCTCAATATATCAGTTCAGATTTACCATTCACTACAGACAGAATGGCTCAATATATCAGTTCAGATTTACCATTCACTACAGACAGAATGGCTCAATATATCAGTTCAGATCTACCATTCACTACAGACAGAATGGCTCAATATAACAGATTTACCATTCACTACAGACAGAATAACTCAATATATCAGTTCAGATTTACCATTCACTACAGACAGAATGGACTACAGACAGAATGGCTCAATATATCAGTTCAGATTTACTATTCACTACAGACAGAATGGCTCAATATATCAGTTCAGATTTACCATTCACTACAGACAGAATAACTCACTATATCAGTTCAGATTTACCATTCACTACAGACAGAATAACTCACTATATCAGTTCAGATTTACCATTCACTACAGACAGACTGGACTACAGACAGAATAACTCACTATATCAGTTCAGATTTACCATTCACTACAGACAGAATAACTCACTATATCAGTTCAGATTTACCATTCACTACAGACAGAATAACTCACTATATCAGTTCAAATTTACCATTCACTACAGACAGAATAACTCACTATATCAGTTCAGATTTACCATTCACTACAGACAGACTGGACTACAGACAGAATAACTCACTATATCAGTTCAGATTTACCATTCACTACAGACAGAATAACTCACTATATCAGTTCAGATTTACCATTCACTACAGACAGAATAACTCACTATATCAGTTCAAATTTACCATTCACTACAGACAGAATAACTCACTATATCAGTTCAGATTTACCATTCACTACAGACAGACTGGACTACAGACAGAATAACTCACTATATCAGTTCAGATTTACCATTCACTACAGACAGAATAACTCACTATATCAGTTCAGATTTACCATTTACTACAGACAGAATAACTCACTATATCAGTTCAGATTTACCATTCACTACAGACAGAATAACTCACTATATCAGTTCAGATTTACCATTCACTACAGACAGAATAACTCACTATATCGGTTCAGATTTACCATTCACTACAGACAGATGGACTACAGACAGAATAACTCACTATATCAGTTCAGATTTACCATTCACTACAGACAGAATAACTCACTATATCAGTTCAGATTTACCATTCACTACAGACAGATATTCAGTTCAGATTTACCATTCACTACAGACAGAATAACTCACTATATCAGTTCAGATTTACCATTCACTACAGACAGACTGGACTACAGACAGAATAACTCACTATATCAGTTCAGATTTACCATTCACTACAGACAGAATAACTCACTATATCAGTTCAGATTTACCATTTACTACATACAGAATAACTCACTATATCAGTTCAGATTTACCATTCACTACAGACAGAATGGTTCAATATATCAGTTCAGATTTACGTTTCACTACAGACAGAATGGTTCAATATATCAGTTCAGATGTACCATTCACTACAGACAGAATGGACTACAGACAGAATGGCTCAATATATCAGTTCAGATTTACCATTCACTACAGACAGAATGGCTCAATATATCAGTTCAGATTTACCATTCACTACAGACAGAATGGCTCAATATATCAGTTCAGATCTACCATTCACTACAGACAGAATGGACTACAGACAGAATGGCTCAATATATCAGTTCAGATTTACCATTCACTACAGACAAAATGGCTCAATATATCAGTTCAGATTTACCATTCACTACAGACAGAATGGCTCAATATATCAGTTCAGATTTACCATTCACTACAGACAGAATGGCTCAATATATCAGTTCAGATCTACCATTCACTACAGACAGAATGGCTCAATATAACAGTTCATATTTACCATTCACTACAGACAGAATGGCTCAATATATCAGTTCATATTTACCATTCACTACAGACAGAATGGACTACAGACAGAATGGCTCAATATATCAGTTCAGATTTACTATTCACCACAGACAGAATGGCTCAATATATCAGTTCAGATTTACCATTCACTACAGACAGAATAACTCACTATATCAGTTCAGATTTACCATTCACTACAGACAGAATAACTCACTATATCAGTTCAGATTTACCTTTCACTACAGACAGACTGGACTACAGACAGAATAACTCACTATATCAGTTCAGATTTACCATTCACTACAGACAGAATAACTCACTATATCAGTTCAGATTTACCATTCACTACAGACAGAATAACTCACTATATCAGTTCAAATTTACCATTCACTACAGACAGAATAACTCACTATATCAGTTCAGATTTACCTTTCACTACAGACAGACTGGACTACAGACAGAATAACTCACTATATCAGTTCAGATTTACCATTCACTACAGACAGAATAACTCACTATATCAGTTCAGATTTACCATTCACTACAGACAGAATAACTCACTATATCAGTTCAAATTTACCATTCACTACAGACAGAATAACTCACTATATCAGTTCAGATTTACCATTCACTACAGACAGACTGGACTACAGACAGAATAACTCACTATATCAGTTCAGATTTACCATTCACTACAGACAGAATAACTCACTATATCAGTTCAGATTTACCATTCACTACAGACAGAATAACTCACTATATCAGTTCAGATTTACCATTTACTACAGACAGAATAACTCACTATATCAGTTCAGATTTACCATTCACTACAGACAGAATAACTCACAATATCGGTTCAGATTTACCATTCACTACAGACAGACTGGACTACAGACAGAACAACTCACTATATCAGTTCAGATTTACCATTCACTACAGACAGAATGGCTCAATATATCAGTTCAGATTTACCATTCACTACAGACAGAATGGCTCAATATATCAGTTCAGATCTACCATTCACTACAGACAGAATAACTCACTATATCAGTTCAGATTTACCATTCACTACAGACAGACTGGACTACAGACAGAATAACTCACTATATCAGTTCAGATTTACCATTCACTACAGACAGAATAACTCACTATATCAGTTCAGATTTACCATTCACTACAGACAGAATAACTCACTATATCAGTTCAAATTTACCATTCACTACAGACAGAATAACTCACTATATCAGTTCAGATTTACCATTCACTACAGACAGACTGGACTACAGACAGAATAACTCACTATATCAGTTCAGATTTACCATTCACTACAGACAGAATAACTCACTATATCAGTTCAGATTTACCATTCACTACAGACAGAATAACTCACTATATCAGTTCAAATTTACCATTCACTACAGACAGAATAACTCACTATATCAGTTCAGATTTACCATTCACTACAGACAGACTGGACTACAGACAGAATAACTCACTATATCAGTTCAGATTTACCATTCACTACAGACAGAATAACTCACTATATCAGTTCAGATTTACCATTTACTACAGACAGAATAACTCACTATATCAGTTCAGATTTACCATTCACTACAGACAGAATAACTCACTATATCGGTTCAGATTTACCATTCACTACAGACAGACTGGACTACAGACAGAATAACTCACTATATCAGTTCAGATTTACCATTCACTACAGACAGAATAACTCACTATGTCAGTTCAGATTTACCATTCACGACAGACAGAATAACTCACTATATCAGTTCAGATTTACCATTCACTACAGACAGAATAACTCACTATATCAGTTCAGATTTACCATTCACTACAGACAGACTGGACTACAGACAGAATAACTCACTATATCAGTTCAGATTTACCATTCACTACAGACAGACTGGACTACAGACAAAATAACTCACTATATCAGTTCAGATTTACCATTCACTACAGACAGAATAACTCACTATATCAGTTCAGATTTACCATTTACTACATACAGAATAACTCACTATATCAGTTCAGATTTACCATTCACTACAGACAGAAGTTCAATATATCAGTTCAGATTTACCTTTCACTACAGACAGAATGGTTCAATATATCAGTTCAGATTTACCATTCACTACAGACAGAATGGACTACAGACAGAATGGCTCAATATATCAGTTCAGATTTACCATTCACTACAGACAGAATGGCTCAATATATCAGTTCAGATTACCATTCACTACAGACAGAAATGGACAGAATGGCTCAATATATCAGTTCAGATTTACCATTCACTACAGACAGAATGGCTCAATATATCAGTTCAGATTTACCATTCACTACAGACAGAATGGCTCAATATATCAGTTCAGATCTACCATTCACTACAGACAGAATGGCTCAATATATCAGTTCATATTTACCATTCACTACAGACAGAATGGCTCAATATATCAGTTCATATTTACCATTCACTACAGACAGAATGGACTACAGACAGAATGGCTCAATATATCAGTTCAGATTTACCATTCACTACAGACAGAATGGCTCAATATATCAGTTCAGATTTACCATTCACTACAGACAGAATAACTCACTATATCAGTTCAGATTTACCATTCACTACAGACAGAATAACTCACTATATCAGTTCAGATTTACCTTTCACTACAGACAGACTGGACTACAGACAGAATAACTCACTATATCAGTTCAGATTTACCATTCACTACAGACAGAATAACTCACTATATCAGTTCAGATTTACCATTCACTACAGACAGAATAACTCACTATATCAGTTCAAATTTACCATTCACTACAGACAGAATAACTCACTATATCAGTTCAGATTTACCTTTCACTACAGACAGACTGGACTACAGACAGAATAACTCACTATATCAGTTCAGATTTACCATTCACTACAGACAGAATAACTCACTATATCAGTTCAGATTTACCATTCACTACAGACAGAATAACTCACTATATCAGTTCAAATTTACCATTCACTACAGACAGAATAACTCACTATATCAGTTCAGATTTACCATTCACTACAGACAGACTGGACTACAGACAGAATAACTCACTATATCAGTTCAGATTTACCATTCACTACAGACAGAATAACTCACTATATCAGTTCAGATTTACCATTTACTACAGACAGAATAACTCACTATATCAGTTCAGATTTACCATTCACTACAGACAGAATAACTCACTATATCAGTTCAGATTTACCATTCACTACAGACAGAATAACTCACTATATCAGTTCAGATTTACCATTCACTACAGACAGAATGGACTACAGACAGAAGCTCAATATATCAGTTCAGATTTACCATTCACTACAGACAGAACTATATCAGTTCAGATTTACCATTCACTACAGACAGAATAACTCACTATATCAGTTCAGATTTACCATTCACTACAGACAGAATAACTCAATATATCAGTTCAGATTTACCATTCACTACAGACAGAATAACTCACTATATCAGTTCAGATTTACCATTCACTACAGACAGAACAATATATCAGTTCAGATCTACCATTCACTACAGACAGAATAACTCACTATATCAGTTCAGATTTACCATTCACTACAGACAGAATGGACTACAGACAGAACTCACTATATCAGTTCAGATTTACCATTCACTACAGACAGAATAACTCAATATATCAGTTCAGATTTACCATTCACTACAGACAGAATGGTTCAATATATCAGTTTAGATTTACCATTCACTACAGACAGAATAACTCACTATATCGGTTCAGATTTACCATTCACTACAGACAGACTGGACTACAGACAGAACAACTCACTATATCAGTTCAGATTTACCATTCACTACAGACAGACTGGACTACAGACAGAATAACTCACTATGTCAGTTCAGATTTACCATTCACTACAGACAGAATAACTCACTATATCAGTTCAGATTTACCATTCACTACAGACAGAATAACTCACTATATCAGTTCAGATTTACCATTCACTACAGACAGACTGGACTACAGACAGAATAACTCACTATATCAGTTCAGATTTACCATTCACTACAGACAGACTGGACTACAGACAGAATAACTCACTATATCAGTTCAGATTTACCATTCACTACAGACAGAATAACTCACTATATCAGTTCAGATTTACCATTTACTACATACAGAATAACTCACTATATCAGTTCAGATTTACCATTCACTACAGACAGAATGGTTCAATATATCAGTTCAGATTTACCTTTCACTACAGACAGAATGGTTCAATATATCAGTTCAGATTTACCATTCACTACAGACAGAATGGACTACAGACAGAATGGCTCAATATATCAGTTCAGATTTACCATTCACTACAGACAGAATGGCTCAATATATCAGTTCAGATTTACCATTCACTACAGACAGAATGGCTCAATATATCAGTTCAGATCTACCATTCACTACAGACAGAATGGACTACAGACAGAATGGCTCAATATATCAGTTCAGATTTACCATTCACTACAGACAAAATGGCTCAATATATCAGTTCAGATTTACCATTCACTACAGACAGAATGGCTCAATATATCAGTTCAGATTTACCATTCACTACAGACAGAATGGCTCAATATATCAGTTCAGATCTACCATTCACTACAGACAGAATGGCTCAATATAACAGTTCATATTTACCATTCACTACAGACAGAATGGCTCAATATATCAGTTCATATTTACCATTCACTACAGACAGAATGGACTACAGACAGAATGGCTCAATATATCAGTTCAGATTTACTATTCACCACAGACAGAATGGCTCAATATATCAGTTCAGATTTACCATTCACTACAGACAGAATAACTCACTATATCAGTTCAGATTTACCATTCACTACAGACAGAATAACTCACTATATCAGTTCAGATTTACCTTTCACTACAGACAGACTGGACTACAGACAGAATAACTCACTATATCAGTTCAGATTTACCATTCACTACAGACAGAATAACTCACTATATCAGTTCAGATTTACCATTCACTACAGACAGAATAACTCACTATATCAGTTCAAATTTACCATTCACTACAGACAGAATAACTCACTATATCAGTTCAGATTTACCATTCACTACAGACAGACTGGACTACAGACAGAATAACTCACTATATCAGTTCAGATTTACCATTCACGACAGACAGAATAACTCACTATATCAGTTCAGATTTACCATTCACTACAGACAGAATAACTCACTATATCAGTTCAAATTTACCATTCACTACAGACAGAATAACTCACTATATCAGTTCAGATTTACCATTCACTACAGACAGACTGGACTACAGACAGAATAACTCACTATATCAGTTCAGATTTACCATTCACTACAGACAGAATAACTCACTATATCAGTTCAGATTTACCATTTACTACAGACAGAATAACTCACTATATCAGTTCAGATTTACCATTCACTACAGACAGAATAACTCACTATATCAGTTCAGATTTACCATTCACTACAGACAGAATAACTCACTATATCGGTTCAGATTTACCATTCACTACAGACAGACTGGACTACAGACAGAATAACTCACTATATCAGTTCAGATTTACCATTCACTACAGACAGAATAACTCACTATGTCAGTTCAGATTTACCATTCACTACAGACAGAATAACTCACTATATCAGTTCAGATTTACCATTCACTACAGACAGAATAACTCACTATATCAGTTCAGATTTACCATTCACTACAGACAGACTGGACTACAGACAGAATAACTCACTATATCAGTTCAGATTTACCATTCACTACAGACAGAATAACTCACTATATCAGTTCAGATTTACCATTTACTACAGACAGAATAACTCACTATATCAGTTCAGATTTACCATTCACTACAGACAGAATGGTTCAATATATCAGTTCAGATTTACGTTTCACTACAGACAGAATGGTTCAATATATCAGTTCAGATTTACCATTCACTACAGACAGAATGGACTACAGACAGAATGGCTCAATATATCAGTTCAGATTTACCATTCACTACAGACAGAATGGCTCAATATATCAGTTCAGATTTACCATTCACTACAGACAGAATGGCTCAATATATCAGTTCAGATTTACCATTCACTACAGACAGAATGGACTACAGACAGAATGGCTCAATATATCAGTTCAGATTTACCATTCACTACAGACAAAATGGCTCAATATATCAGTTCAGATTTACCATTCACTACAGACAGAATGGCTCAATATATCAGTTCAGATTTACCATTCACTACAGACAGAATGGCTCAATATATCAGTTCAGATCTACCATTCACTACAGACAGAATGGCTCAATATAACAGTTCATATTTACCATTCACTACAGACAGAATGGCTCAATATATCAGTTCATATTTACCATTCACTACAGACAGAATGGACTACAGACAGAATGGCTCAATATATCAGTTCAGATTTACTATTCACCACAGACAGAATGGCTCAATATATCAGTTCAGATTTACCATTCACTACAGACAGAATAACTCACTATATCAGTTCAGATTTACCATTCACTACAGACAGAATAACTCACTATATCAGTTCAGATTTACCATTCACTACAGACAGAATAACTCACTATATCAGTTCAAATTTACCATTCACTACAGACAGAATAACTCACTATATCAGTTCAGATTTACCATTCACTACAGACAGAATAACTCACTATATCAGTTCAAATTTACCATTCACTACAGACAGAATAACTCACTATATCAGTTCAGATTTACCTTTCACTACAGACAGACTGGACTACAGACAGAATAACTCACTATATCAGTTCAGATTTACCATTCACTACAGACAGAATAACTCACTATATCAGTTCAGATTTACCATTCACTACAGACAGAATAACTCACTATATCATTTCAAATTTACCATTCACTACAGACAGAATAACTCACTATATCAGTTCAGATTTACCATTCACTACAGACAGACTGGACTACAGACAGAATAACTCACTATATCAGTTCAGATTTACCATTCACTACAGACAGAATAACTCACTATATCAGTTCAGATTTACCATTCACTCAGTTCAGACAGAATAACTCACTATATCAGTTCAGATTTACCATTCACTACAGACAGAATAACTCACTATATCAGTTCAGATTTACCATTCACTACAGACAGACTGGACTACAGACAGAATAACTCACTATATCAGTTCAGATTTACTATTCACTACAGACAGAATGGCTCAATATATCAGTTCAGATTTACCATTCACTACAGACAGAATAACTCACTATATCAGTTCAGATTTACCATTCACTACAGACAGAATAACTCACTATATCAGTTCAGATTTACCTTTCACTACAGACAGACTGGACTACAGACAGAATAACTCACTATATCAGTTCAGATTTACCATTCACTACAGACAGAATAACTCACTATATCAGTTCAGATTTACCATTCACTACAGACAGAATAACTCACTATATCAGTTCAAATTTACCATTCACTACAGACAGAATAACTCACTATATCAGTTCAGATTTACCATTCACTACAGACAGACTGGACTACAGACAGAATAACTCACTATATCAGTTCAGATTTACCATTCACTACAGACAGAATAACTCACTATATCAGTTCAGATTTACCATTCACTACAGACAGAATAACTCACTATATCAGTTCAGATTTACCATTCACTACAGACAGAATAACTCACTATATCAGTTCAGATTTACCATTCACTACAGACAGACTGGACTACAGACAGAATAACTCACTATATCAGTTCAGATTTACCATTCACTACAGACAGACTACAGACAGAATAACTCACTATATCAGTTCAGATTTACCATTCACTACAGACAGAATAACTCACTATATCAGTTCAGATTTACCATTCACTACAGACAGACTGGACTACAGACAGAATAACTCACTATATCAGTTCAGATTTACCATTCACTACAGACAGAATAACTCACTATATCAGTTCAGATTTACCATTCACTACAGACAGAATAACTCACTATATCAGTTCAGATTTACCATTCACTACAGACAGAATAACTCACTATATCAGTTCAGATTTACCATTCACTACAGACAGACTGGACTACAGACAGAATAACTCACTATATCAGTTCAGATTTACCATTCACTACAGACAGACTGGACTACAGACAGAATAACTCACTATATCAGTTCAGATTTACCATTCACTACAGACAGAATAACTCACTATATCAGTTCAGATTTACCATTTACTACATACAGAATAACTCACTATATCAGTTCAGATTTACCATTCACTACAGACAGAATGGTTCAATATATCAGTTCAGATTTACCTTTCACTACAGAGAGAATGGTTCAATATATCAGTTCATATTTACCATTCACTACAGACAGAATGGACTACAGACAGAATGGCTCAATATATCAGTTCAGATTTACCATTCACTACAGACAGAATGGCTCAATATATCAGTTCAGATTTACCATTCACTACAGACAGAAGACAGAATGGCTCAATATATCAGTTCAGATTTACCATTCACTACAGACAGAATGGCTCAATATATCAGTTCAGATTTACCATTCACTACAGACAGAATGGCTCAATATATCAGTTCAGATCTACCATTCACTACAGACAGAATGGCTCAATATAACAGTTCATATTTACCATTCACTACAGACAGAATGGCTCAATATATCAGTTCAGATTTACCATTCACTACAGACAGAATGGACTACAGACAGAATGGCTCAATATATCAGTTCAGATTTACTATTCACTACAGACAGAATGGCTCAATATATCAGTTCAGATTTACCATTCACTACAGACAGAATAACTCACTATATCAGTTCAGATTTACCATTCACTACAGACAGAATAACTCACTATATCAGTTCAGATTTACCTTTCACTACAGACAGACTGGACTACAGACAGAATAACTCACTATATCAGTTCAGATTTACCATTCACTACAGACAGAATAACTCACTATATCAGTTCAGATTTACCATTCACTACAGACAGAATAACTCACTATATCAGTTCAGATTTACCATTCACTACAGACAGAATAACTCACTATATCAGTTCAGATTTACCATTCACTACAGACAGACTGGACTACAGACAGAATAACTCACTATATCATTTCAGATTTACCATTCACTACAGACAGAATAACTCACTATATCAGTTCAGATTTACCATTCACTACAGACAGAATAACTCACTATATCAGTTCAAATTTACCATTCACTACAGACAGAATAACTCACTATATCAGTTCAGATTTACCATTCACTACAGACAGACTGGACTACAGACAGAATAACTCACTATATCAGTTCAGATTTACCATTCACTACAGACAGAATAACTCACTATATCAGTTCAGATTTACCATTTACTACAGACAGAATAACTCACTATATCAGTTCAGATTTACCATTCACTACAGACAGAATAACTCACATTCACAGATTTACCATTCACTACAGACAGAATAACTCACTATATCAGTTCAGATTTACCATTCACTACAGACAGACTGGACTACAGACAGAACAACTCACTATATCAGTTCAGATTTACCATTCACTACAGACAGACTGGACTACAGACAGAATAACTCACTATGTCAGTTCAGATTTACCATTCACTACAGACAGAATAACTCACTATATCAGTTCAAATGTACCATTCACTACAGACAGAATAACTCACTATATCAGTTCAGATTTACCATTCACTACAGACACACTGGACTACAGACAGAATAACTCACTATATCAGTTCAGATTTACCATTCACTACAGACAGAATAACTCACTATATCAGTTCAGATTTACCATTTACTACAGACAGAATAACTCACTATATCAGTTCAGATTTACCATTCACTACAGACAGAATAACTCACTATATCAGTTCAGATTTACCATTCACTACAGACACACTGGACTACAGACAGAATAACTCACTATATCAGTTCAGATTTACCATTCACTACAGACAGAATAACTCACTATATCAGTTCAGATTTACCATTTACTACAGACAGAATAACTCACTATATCAGTTCAGATTTACCATTCACTACAGACAGAATGGAATATATCAGTTCAGATTTACCTTTCACTACAGAGAGAATGGTTCAATATATCAGTTCATATTTACCATTCTCTACAGACAGAATGGACTACAGACAGAATGGCTCAATATATCAGTTCAGATTTACCATTCACTACAGACAGAATGGCTCAATATATCAGTTCAGATTTACCATTCACTACAGACAGAATGGCTCAATATATCAGTTCAGATCTACCATTCACTACAGACAGAATGGACTACAGACAGAATGGCTCAATATATCAGTTCAGATTTACCATTCACTACAGACAAAATGGCTCAATATATCAGTTCAGATTTACCATTCACTACAGACAGAATGGCTCAATATATCAGTTCAGATCTACCATTCACTACAGACAGAATGGCTCAATATAACAGTTCATATTTACCATTCACTACAGACAGAATGGCTCAATATATCAGTTCAGATTTACCATTCACTACAGACAGAATGGACTACAGACAGAATGGCTCAATATATCAGTTCAGATTTACTATTCACCACAGACAGAATGGCTCAATATATCAGTTCAGATTTACCATTCACTACAGACAGAATAACTCACTATATCAGTTCAGATTTACCATTCACTACAGACAGAATAACTCACTATATCAGTTCAGATTTACCTTTCACTACAGACAGACTGGACTACAGACAGAATAACTCACTATATCAGTTCAGATTTACCATTCACTACAGACAGAATAACTCACTATATCAGTTCAGATTTACCATTCACTACAGACAGAATAACTCACTATATCAGTTCAGATTTACCATTCACTACAGACAGAATAACTCACTATATCAGTTCAGATTTACTATTCACCACAGACAGAATGGCTCAATATATCAGTTCAGATTTACCATTCACTACAGACAGAATAACTCACTATATCAGTTCAGATTTACCATTCACTACAGACAGAATAACTCACTATATCAGTTCAGATTTACCATTCACTACAGACAGAATAACTCACTATATCAGTTCAAATTTACCATTCACTACAGACAGAATAACTCACTATATCAGTTCAGATTTACCATTCACTACAGACAGACTGGACTACAGACAGAATAACTCACTATATCAGTTCAGATTTACCATTCACTACAGACAGACTGGACTACAGACAGAATAACTCACTATATCAGTTCAGATTTACCATTCACTACAGACACACTGGACTACAGACAGAATAACTCACTATATCAGTTCAGATTTACCATTCACTACAGACAGAATAACTCACTATATCAGTTCAGATTTACCATTCACTACAGACAGAATAACTCACTATATCAGTTCAGATTTACCATTCACTACAGACAGAATCAGTTCAGATTTACCATTCACTACAGACAGAATAACTCACTATATCAGTTCAGATTTACCATTCACTACAGACAGACTGGACTACAGACAGAACAACTCACTATATCAGTTCAGATTTACCATTCACTACAGACAGAATAACTCAGAATAACTCACTATGTCAGTTCAGATTTACCATTCACTACAGACAGACTGGACTACAGACAGAATAACTCACTATATCAGTTCAGATTTACCATTCACTACAGACAGAATAACTCACTATATCAGTTCAGATTTACCATTCACTACAGACAGAATAACTCACTATATCAGTTCAGATTTACCATTTACTACAGACAGAATAACTCACTATATCAGTTCAGATTTACCATTCACTACAGACAGAATAACTCACTATATCAGTTCAGATTTACCATTTACTACAGACAGAATAACTCACTATATCAGTTCAGATTTACCATTCACTACAGACAGAATAACTCACTATATCAGTTCAGATTTACCATTCACTACAGACAGAATAACTCACTATATCAGTTCAGATTTACCATTCACTACAGACAGACTGGACTACAGACAGAACAACTCACTATATCAGTTCAGATTTACCATTCACTACAGACAGAATGGACTACTCACTATATCAGTTCAGATTTACCATTCACTACAGACAGAATAACTCACTATATCAGTTCAAATTTACCATTCACTACAGACAGAATAACTCACTATATCAGTTCAGATTTACCATTCACTACAGACACACTGGAACAGACAGAATAACTCACTATATCAGTTCAGATTTACCATTCACTACAGACAGAATAACTCACTATATCAGTTCAGATTTACCATTTACTACAGACAGAATAACTCACTATATCAGTTCAGATTTACCATTCACTACAGACAGAATAACTCACTATATCAGTTCAGATTTACCATTCACTACAGACAGAATCAGTTCAGATTTACCATTCACTACAGACAGAATAACTCAGTTCAGATTTACCATTCACTACAGACAGAATAACTCACTATATCAGTTCAGATTTACCTTTCACTACAGACAGACTGGACTACAGACAGAATAACTCACTATATCAGTTCAGATTTACCATTCACTACAGACAGAATAACTCACTATATCAGTTCAGATTTACCATTCACTACAGACAGAATAACTCACTATATCAGTTCAAATTTACCATTCACTACAGACAGAATAACTCACTATATCAGTTCAGATTTACCATTCACTACAGACAGAATGGACTACAGACAGAATAACTCACTATATCAGTTCAGATTTACCATTCACTACAGACAGAATAACTCACTATATCAGTTCAGATTTACCATTCACTACAGACAGAATAACTCACTATATCAGTTCAGATTTACCATTCACTACAGACAGAATAACTCACTATATCAGTTCAGATTTACCATTCACTACAGACAGACTGGACTACAGACAGAATAACTCACTATATCAGTTCAGATTTACCATTCACTACAGACAGAATAACTCACTATATCAGTTCAGATTTACCATTCACTACAGACAGAATAACTCACTATATCAGTTCAGATTTACCATTCACTACAGACAGAATAACTCACTATATCAGTTCAGATTTACCATTCACTACAGACAGACTGGACTACAGACAGAATAACTCACTATATCAGTTCAGATTTACCATTCACTACAGACAGAATAACTCACTATATCAGTTCAGATTTACCATTCACTACAGACAGAATAACTCACTATATCAGTTCAGATTTACCATTCACTACAGACAGAATAACTCACTATATCAGTTCAGATTTACCATTCACTACAGACAGACTGGACTACAGACAGAATAACTCACTATATCAGTTCAGATTTACCATTCACTACAGACAGACTGGACTACAGACAGAATAACTCACTATATCAGTTCAGATTTACCATTCACTACAGACAGAATAACTCACTATATCAGTTCAGATTTACCATTTACTACATACAGAATAACTCACTATATCAGTTCAGATTTACCATTCACTACAGACAGAATGGTTCAATATATCAGTTCAGATTTACCTTTCACTACAGAGAGAATGGTTCAATATATCAGTTCATATTTACCATTCACTACAGACAGAATGGACTACAGACAGAATGGCTCAATATATCAGTTCAGATTTACCATTCACTACAGACAGAATGGCTCAATATATCAGTTCAGATCTACCATTCACTACAGACAGAATGGACTACAGACAGAATGGCTCAATATATCAGTTCAGATTTACCATTCACTACAGACAAAATGGCTCAATATATCAGTTCAGATTTACCATTCACTACAGACAGAATGGCTCAATATATCAGTTCAGATTTACCATTCACTACAGACAGAATGGCTCAATATATCAGTTCAGATCTACCATTCACTACAGACAGAATGGCTCAATATAACAGTTCATATTTACCATTCACTACAGACAGAATGGCTCAATATATCAGTTCATATTTACCATTCACTACAGACAGAATGGACTACAGACAGAATGGCTCAATATATCAGTTCAGATTTACTATTCACCACAGACAGAATGGCTCAATATATCAGTTCAGATTTACCATTCACTACAGACAGAATAACTCACTATATCAGTTCAGATTTACCATTCACTACAGACAGAATAACTCACTATATCAGTTCAGATTTACCTTTCACTACAGACAGACTGGACTACAGACAGAATAACTCACTATATCAGTTCAGATTTACCATTCACTACAGACAGAATAACTCACTATATCAGTTCAGATTTACCATTCACTACAGACAGAATAACTCACTATATCAGTTCAAATTTACCATTCACTACAGACAGAATAACTCACTATATCAGTTCAGATTTACCATTCACTACAGACAGACTGGACTACAGACAGAATAACTCACTATATCAGTTCAGATTTACCATTCACTACAGACAGAATAACTCACTATATCAGTTCAGATTTACCATTCACTACAGACAGAATAACTCACTATATCAGTTCAAATTTACCATTCACTACAGACAGAATAACTCACTATATCAGTTCAGATTTACCATTCACTACAGACAGACTGGACTACAGACAGAATAACTCACTATATCAGTTCAGATTTACCATTCACTACAGACAGAATAACTCACTATATCAGTTCAGATTTACCATTTACTACAGACAGAATAACTCACTATATCAGTTCAGATTTACCATTCACTACAGACAGAATAACTCACTATATCAGTTCAGATTTACCATTCACTACAGACAGAATAACTCACTATATCGGTTCAGATTTACCATTCACTACAGACAGACTGGACTACAGACAGAACAACTCACTATATCAGTTCAGATTTACCATTCACTACAGACAGACTGGACTACAGACAGAATAACTCACTATGTCAGTTCAGATTTACCATTCACTACAGACAGAATAACTCACTATATCAGTTCAAATGTACCATTCACTACAGACAGAATAACTCACTATATCAGTTCAGATTTACCATTCACTACAGACACACTGGACTACAGACAGAATAACTCACTATATCAGTTCAGATTTACCATTCACTACAGACAGAATAACTCACTATATCAGTTCAGATTTACCATTTACTACAGACAGAATAACTCACTATATCAGTTCAGATTTACCATTCACTACAGACAGAATAACTCACTATATCGGTTCAGATTTACCATTCACTACAGACAGACTGGACTACAGACAGAATAACTCACTATATCAGTTCAGATTTACCATTCACTACAGACAGAATAACTCACTATATCAGTTCAGATTTACCATTCACTACAGACAGAATAACTCACTATATCAGTTCAGATTTACCATTCACTACAGACAGAATGGTTCAATATATCAGTTCAGATTTACCTTTCACTACAGACAGAATGGTTCAATATATCAGTTCATATTTACCATTCTCTACAGACAGAATGGACTACAGACAGAATGGCTCAATATATCAGTTCAGATTTACCATTCACTACAGACAGAATGGCTCAATATATCAGTTCAGATTTACCATTCACTACAGACAGAATGGCTCAATATATCAGTTCAGATTTACCATTCACTACAGACAGAATGGACTACAGACAGAATGGCTCAATATATCAGTTCAGATTTACCATTCACTACAGACAGAATGGCTCAATATATCAGTTCAGATTTACCATTCACTACAGACAGAATGGCTCAATATATCAGTTCAGATTTACCATTCACTACAGACAGAATGGCTCAATATAACAGTTCATATTTACCATTCACTACAGACAGAATGGCTCAATATATCAGTTCATATTTACCATTCACTACAGACAGAATGGACTACAGACAGAATGGCTCAATATATCAGTTCAGATTTACTATTCACCACAGACAGAATGGCTCAATATATCAGTTCAGATTTACCATTCACTACAGACAGAATAACTCACTATATCAGTTCAGATTTACCATTCACTACAGACAGAATAACTCACTATATCAGTTCAGATTTACCTTTCACTACAGACAGACTGGACTACAGACAGAATAACTCACTATATCAGTTCAGATTTACCATTCACTACAGACAGAATAACTCACTATATCAGTTCAGATTTACCATTCACTACAGACAGAATAACTCACTATATCAGTTCAAATTTACCATTCACTACAGACAGAATAACTCACTATATCAGTTCAGATTTACCATTCACTACAGACAGACTGGACTACAGACAGAATAACTCACTATATCAGTTCAGATTTACCATTCACTACAGACAGAATAACTCACTATATAGTTCAGATTTACCATTTTACAGACAGAATAACTCACTATATCAGTTCAGATTTACCATTCACTACAGACAGAATAACTCACTATATCAGTTCAGATTTACCATTCACTACAGACAGAATAACTCACTATATCAGTTCAGATTTACCATTCACTACAGACAGACTGGACTACAGACAGAATAACTCACTATATCAGTTCAGATTTACCATTCACTACAGACAGACTGGACTACAGACAGAATAACTCACTATATCAGTTCAGATTTACCATTTACAGACACACTGGACTACAGACAGAATAACTCACTATATCAGTTCAGATTTACCATTCACTACAGACAGAATAACTCACTATATCAGTTCAGATTTACCATTTACTACAGACAGAATAACTCACTATATCAGTTCAGATTTACCATTCACTACAGACAGAATAACTCACTATATCAGTTCAGATTCACTACAGACAGAATAACTCACTATATCAGTTCAGATTTACCATTCACTACAGACAGACTGGACTACAGACAGAATAACTCACTATATCAGTTCAGATTTACCATTCACTACAGACAGAATAACTCACTATATCAGTTCAGATTTACCATTCACTACAGACAGACTGGACTACAGACAGAATAACTCACTATATCAGTTCAGATTTACCATTCACTACAGACAGACTGGACTACAGACAGAATAACTCACTATATCAGTTCAGATTTACCATTCACTACAGACAGAATAACTCACTATATCAGTTCAGATTTACCATTTACTACAGACAGAATAACTCACTATATCAGTTCAGATTTACCATTCACTACAGACAGAATAACTCACTATATCAGTTCAGATTTACCATTTACTACAGACAGAATAACTCACTATATCAGTTCAGATTTACCATTCACTACAGACAGAATAACTCACTATATCAGTTCAGATTTACCATTCACTACAGACAGAATAACTCACTATATCAGTTCAGATTTACCATTCACTACAGACAGACTGGACTACAGACAGAATAACTCACTATATCAGTTCAGATTTACCATTCACTACAGACAGAATAACTCACTATCAGTTCAGATTTACCATTCACTACAGACAGAATAACTCACTATATCAGTTCAAATTTACCATTCACTACAGACAGAATAACTCACTATATCAGTTCAGATTTACCATTCACTACAGACAGACTGGACTACAGACAGAATAACTCACTATATCAGTTCAGATTTACCATTCACTACAGACAGAATAACTCACTATATCAGTTCAGATTTACCATTTACACAGAATAACTCACTATATCAGTTCAGATTTACCATTCACTACAGACAGAATAACTCACTATATCAGTTCAGATTTACCATTCACTACAGACAGACTGGACTACAGACAGAATAACTCACTATATCAGTTCAGATTTACCATTCACTACAGACAGAATAACTCACTATATCAGTTCAGATTTACCATTTACTACATACAGAATAACTCACTATATCAGTTCAGATTTACCATTCACTACAGACAGAATGGTTCAATATATCAGTTCAGATTTACCTTTCACTACAGACAGAATGGTTCAATATATCAGTTCAGATTTACCATTCACTACAGACAGAATGGACTACAGACAGAATGGCTCAATATATCAGTTCAGATTTACCATTCACTACAGACAGAATGGCTCAATATATCAGTTCAGATTTACCATTCACTACAGACAGAATGGCTCAATATATCAGTTCAGATTTACCATTCACTACAGACAGAATGGACTACAGACAGAATGGCTCAATATATCAGTTCAGATTTACCATTCACTACAGACAAAATGGCTCAATATATCAGTTCAGATTTACCATTCACTACAGACAGAATGGCTCAATATATCAGTTCAGATTTACCATTCACTACAGACAGAATGGCTCAATATAACAGTTCAGATTTACCATTCACTACAGACAGAATGGCTCAATATATCAGTTCAGATTTACCATTCACTACAGACAGAATGGACTACAGACAGAATGGCTCAATATATCAGTTCAGATTTACCATTCACTACAGACAGAATGGCTCAATATATCAGTTCAGATTTACCATTCACTACAGACAGAATAACTCACTATATCAGTTCAGATTTACCATTCACTACAGACAGAATAACTCACTATATCAGTTCAGATTTACCTTTCACTACAGACAGACTGGACTACAGACAGAATAACTCACTATATCAGTTCAGATTTACCATTCACTACAGACAGAATAACTCACTATATCAGTTCAGATTTACCATTCACTACAGACAGAATAACTCACTATATCAGTTCAGATTTACCATTTCACTACAGACAGAATAACTCACTATATCAGTTCAGATTTACCATTCACTACAGACAGAATAACTCACTATATCAGTTCAGATTTACCATTCACTACAGACAGAATAACTCACTATATCAGTTCAGATTTACCATTCACTACAGACAGACTGGACTACAGACAGAATAACTCACTATATCAGTTCAGATTTACCATTCACTACAGACAGACTGGACTACAGACAGAATAACTCACTATATCAGTTCAGATTTACCATTTCACTACAGACAGAATAACTCACTATATCAGTTCAGATTTACCATTCACTACAGACAGAATAACTCACTATATCAGTTCAGATTTACCATTTACTACAGACAGAATAACTCACTATATCAGTTCAGATTTACCATTCACTACAGACAGAATAACTCACTATATCAGTTCAGATTTACCATTCACTACAGACAGAATAACTCACTATATCAGTTCAGATTTACCATTCACTACAGACAGACTGGACTACAGACAGAATAACTCACTATATCAGTTCAGATTTACCATTCACTACAGACAGACTGGACTACAGACAGAATAACTCACTATATCAGTTCAGATTTACCATTTACAGACAGACTACAGACAGAATAACTCACTATATCAGTTCAGATTTACCATTCACTACAGACAGACTGGACTACAGACAGAATAACTCACTATATCAGTTCAGATTTACCATTCACTACAGACAGAATAACTCACTATATCAGTTCAGATTTACCATTTACTACATACAGAATAACTCACTATATCAGTTCAGATTTACCATTCACTACAGACAGAATGGTTCAATATATCAGTTCAGATTTACCTTTCACTACAGACAGAATGGTTCAATATATCAGTTCAGATTTACCATTCACTACAGACAGAATGGACTACAGACAGAATGGCTCAATATATCAGTTCAGATTTACCATTCACTACAGACAGAATGGCTCAATATATCAGTTCAGATTTACCATTCACTACAGACAGAATGGCTCAATATATCAGTTCAGATCTACCATTCACTACAGACAGAATGGACTACAGACAGAATGGCTCAATATATCAGTTCAGATTTACCATTCACTACAGACAAAATGGCTCAATATATCAGTTCAGATTTACCATTCACTACAGACAGAATGGCTCAATATATCAGTTCAGATTTACCATTCACTACAGACAGAATGGCTCAATATATCAGTTCAGATCTACCATTCACTACAGACAGAATGGCTCAATATAACAGTTCATATTTACCATTCACTACAGACAGAATGGCTCAATATATCAGTTCATATTTACCATTCACTACAGACAGAATGGACTACAGACAGAATGGCTCAATATATCAGTTCAGATTTACTATTCACCACAGACAGAATGGCTCAATATATCAGTTCAGATTTACCATTCACTACAGACAGAATAACTCACTATATCAGTTCAGATTTACCATTCACTACAGACAGAATAACTCACTATATCAGTTCAGATTTACCATTCACTACAGACAGAATAACTCACTATATCAGTTCAAATTTACCATTCACTACAGACAGAATAACTCACTATATCATTTACCATTTCACTACAGACAGAATAACTCACTATATCAGTTCAGATTTACCATTCACTACAGACAGAATAACTCACTATATCAGTTCAG
This sequence comes from Oncorhynchus tshawytscha, assembly GCF_018296145.1. NCBI lineage: Eukaryota > Metazoa > Chordata > Actinopteri > Salmoniformes > Salmonidae > Oncorhynchus > Oncorhynchus tshawytscha. Next base: position 1,003,304 of record NC_056435.1, read on the forward strand.
ATTTACCATTCACTACAGACAGAATAACTCACTATATCGGTTCAGATTTACCATTCACTACAGACAGACTGGACTACAGACAGAATAACTCACTATATCAGTTCAGATTTACCATTCACTACAGACAGAATAACTCACTATATCAGTTCAGATTTACCATTACTACATTCACTACAGACAGAATAACTCACTATATCAGTTCAGATTTACCATTTACAGACAGACACTACAGACAGAATAACTCACTATATCAGTTCAGATTTACCATTCACTACAGACAGAATAACTCACTATATCAGTTCAGATTTACCATTTACTACAGACAGAATAACTCACTATATCAGTTCAGATTTACCATTCACTACAGACAGAATGGTTCAATATATCAGTTCAGATTTACCATTCACTACAGACAGAATAACTCAATATATCAGTTCAGATTTACCATTCACTACAGACAGAATGGACTACAGACAGAATGGCTCAATATATCAGTTCAGATTTACCATTCACTACAGACAGAATGGCTCAATATATCAGTTCAGATTTACCATTCACTACAGACAGAATGGCTCAATATATCAGTTCAGATTTACCATTCACTACAGACAGAATGGACTACAGACAGAATGGCTCAATATATCAGTTCAGATTTACCATTCACTACAGACAGAATGGCTCAATATATCAGTTCAGATTTACCATTCACTACAGACAGAATGGCTCAATATATCAGTTCAGATTTACCATTCACTACAGACAGAATGGCTCAATATATCAGTTCAGATCTACCATTCACTACAGACAGAATGGCTCAATATCAGATTTACCATTCACTACAGACAGAATGGCTCAATATATCAGTTCATATTTACCATTCACTACAGACAGAATGGACTACAGACAGAATGGCTCAATATATCAGTTCAGATTTACTATTCACTACAGACAGAATGGCTCAATATATCAGTTCAGATTTACCATTCACTACAGACAGAATAACTCACTATATCAGTTCAGATTTACCATTCACTACAGACAGAATAACTCACTATATCAGTTCAGATTTACCTTTCACTACAGACAGACTGGACTACAGACAGAATAACTCACTATATCAGTTCAGATTTACCATTCACTACAGACAGAATAACTCACTATATCAGTTCAGATTTACCATTCACTACAGACAGAATAACTCACTATATCAGTTCAGATTTACCATTCACTACAGACAGAATAACTCACTATATCAGTTCAGATTTACCATTCACTACAGACAGACTGGACTACAGACAGAATAACTCACTATATCAGTTCAGATTTACCATTCACTACAGACAGAATAACTCACTATATCAGTTCAGATTTACCATTCACTACAGACAGAATAACTCACTATATCAGTTCAGATTTACCATTCACTACAGACAGAATAACTCACTATATCAGTTCAGATTTACCATTCACTACAGACAGAATAACTCACTATATCAGTTCAGATTTACCATTTACTACATACAGAATAACTCACTATATCAGTTCAGATTTACCATTCACTACAGACAGAATGGTTCAATATATCAGTTCAGATTTACGTTTCACTACAGACAGAATGGTTCAATATATCAGTTCAGATTTACCATTCACTACAGAAAGAATGGACTACAGACAGAATGGCTCAATATATCAGTTCAGATTTACCATTCACTACAGACAGAATGGCTCAATATATCAGTTCAGATTTACCATTCACTACAGACAGAATGGCTCAATATATCAGTTCAGATCTACCATTCACTACAGACAGAATGGACTACAGACAGAATGGCTCAATATATCAGTTCAGATTTACCATTCACTACAGACAAAATGGCTCAATATATCAGTTCAGATTTACCATTCACTACAGACAGAATGGCTCAATATATCAGTTCAGATTTACCATTCACTACAGACAGAATGGCTCAATATATCAGTTCAGATCTACCATTCACTACAGACAGAATGGCTCAATATAACAGTTCATATTTACCATTCACTACAGACAGAATGGCTCAATATATCAGTTCATATTTACCATTCACTACAGACAGAATGGACTACAGACAGAATGGCTCAATATATCAGTTCAGATTTACTATTCACTACAGACAGAATGGCTCAATATATCAGTTCAGATTTACCATTCACTACAGACAGAATAACTCACTATATCAGTTCAGATTTACCATTCACTACAGACAGAATAACTCACTATATCAGTTCAGATTTACCTTTCACTACAGACAGACTGGACTACAGACAGAATAACTCACTATATCAGTTCAGATTTACCATTCACTACAGACAGACTGGACTACAGACAGAATAACTCACTATATCAGTTCAGATTTACCATTCACTACAGACAGAATAACTCACTATATCAGTTCAGATTTACCATTCACTACAGACAGAATAACTCACTATATCAGTTCAGATTTACCATTCACTACAGACAGACTGGACTACAGACAGAATAACTCACTATATCAGTTCAGATTTACCATTCACTACAGACAGAATAACTCACTATATCAGTTCAGATTTACCATTCACTACAGACAGAATAACTCACTATATCAGTTCAGATTTACCATTCACTACAGACAGAATAACAGAATAACTCACTATATCAGTTCAGATTTACCATTCACTACAGACAGAATAACTCACTATATCAGTTCAAATTTACCATTCACTACAGACAGAATAACTCACTATATCAGTTCAGATTTACCATTCACTACAGACAGACTGGACTACAGACAGAATAACTCACTATATCAGTTCAGATTTACCATTCACTACAGACAGAATAACTCACTATATCAGTTCAGATTTACCATTTACTACAGACAGACTGGACTACAGACAGAATAACTCACTATATCAGTTCAGATTTACCATTCACTACAGACAGAATAACTCACTATGTCAGTTCAGATTTACCATTCACTACAGACAGAATAACTCACTATATCAGTTCAGATTTACCATTCACTACAGACAGAATAACTCACTATATCAGTTCAGATTTACCATTCACTACAGACAGACTGGACTACAGACAGAATAACTCACTATATCAGTTCAGATTTACCATTCACTACAGACAGAATAACTCACTATATCAGTTCAGATTTACCATTCACTACAGACAGAATGGTTCAATATATCAGTTCATATTTACCATTCACTACAGACAGAATGGACTACAGACAGAATGGCTCAATATATCAGTTCAGATTTACCATTCACTACAGACAGAATGGCTCAATATATCAGTTCAGATTTACCATTCACTACAGACAGAATGGCTCAATATATCAGTTCAGATTTACCATTCACTACAGACAGAATGGACTACAGACAGAATGGCTCAATATATCAGTTCAGATTTACCATTCACTACAGACAAAATGGCTCAATATATCAGTTCAGATTTACCATTCACTACAGACAGAATGGCTCAATATATCAGTTCAGATTTACCATTCACTACAGACAGAATGGCTCAATATATCAGTTCAGATTTACCATTCACTACAGACAGAATGGCTCAATATAACAGTTCATATTTACCATTCACTACAGACAGAATGGCTCAATATATCAGTTCATATTTACCATTCACTACAGACAGAATGGACTACAGACAGAATGGCTCAATATATCAGTTCAGATTTACCATTCACTACAGACAGAATGGCTCAATATATCAGTTCAGATTTACCATTCACTACAGACAGAATAACTCACTATATCAGTTCAGATTTACCATTCACTACAGACAGAATAACTCACTATATCAGTTCAGATTTACCATTCACTACAGACAGACTGGACTACAGACAGAATAACTCACTATATCAGTTCAGATTTACATTCATTAGACAGACTGGACTACAGACAGAATAACTCACTATATCAGTTCAGATTTACCATTCACTACAGACAGAATAACTCACTATATCAGTTCAGATTTACCATTCACTACAGACAGAATAACTCACTATATCAGTTCAGATTTACCATTCACTACAGACAGACTGGACTACAGACAGAATAACTCACTATATCAGTTCAGATTTACCATTCACTACAGACAGAATAACTCACTATATCAGTTCAGATTTACCATTCACTACAGACAGAATAACTCACTATATCAGTTCAGATTTACCATTCACTACAGACAGAATAACTCACTATATCAGTTCAGATTTACCATTCACTACAGACAGACTGGACTACAGACAGAATAACTCACTATATCAGTTCAGATTTACCATTCACTACAGACAGAATAACTCACTATATCAGTTCAAATTTACCATTCACTACAGACAGAATAACTCACTATATCAGTTCAGATTTACCATTCACTACAGACAGACTGGACTACAGACAGAATAACTCACTATATCAGTTCAGATTTACCATTCACTACAGACAGAATAACTCACTATATCAGTTCAGATTTACCATTCACTACAGACAGACTGGACTACAGACAGAATAACTCACTATATCAGTTCAGATTTACCATTCACTACAGACAGAATAACTCACTATATCAGTTCAGATTTACCATTCACTACAGACAGAATAACTCACTATATCAGTTCAGATTTACCATTCACTACAGACAGAATAACTCACTATATCAGTTCAGATTTACCATTCACTATAGACAGACTGGACTACAGACAGAATAACTCACTATATCAGTTCAGATTTACCATTCACTACAGACAGAATAACTCACTATATCAGTTCAGATTTACCATTTACTACATACAGAATAACTCACTATATCAGTTCAGATTTACCATTCACTACAGACAGAATGGTTCAATATATCAGTTCAGATTTACGTTTCACTACAGACAGAATGGTTCAATATATCAGTTCAGATTTACCATTCACTACAGAAAGAATGGACTACAGACAGAATGGCTCAATATATCAGTTCAGATTTACCATTCACTACAGACAGAATGGCTCAATATATCAGTTCAGATTTACCATTCACTACAGACAGAATGGCTCAATATATCAGTTCAGATCTACCATTCACTACAGACAGAATGGACTACAGACAGAATGGCTCAATATATCAGTTCAGATTTACCATTCACTACAGACAAAATGGCTCAATATATCAGTTCAGATTTACCATTCACTACAGACAGAATGGCTCAATATATCAGTTCAGATTTACCATTCACTACAGACAGAATGGCTCAATATATCAGTTCATATTTACCATTCACTACAGACAGAATGGACTACAGACAGAATGGCTCAATATATCAGTTCAGATTTACTATTCACCACAGACAGAATGGCTCAATATATCAGTTCAGATTTACCATTCACTACAGACAGAATAACTCACTATATCAGTTCAGATTTACCATTCACTACAGACAGAATAACTCACTATATCAGTTCAGATTTACCTTTCACTACAGACAGACTGGACTACAGACAGAATAACTCACTATATCAGTTCAGATTTACATTCATTAGACAGACACTACAGACAGAATAACTCACTATATCAGTTCAGATTTACCATTCACTACAGACAGAATAACTCACTATATCAGTTCAGATTTACCATTCACTACAGACAGAATAACTCACTATATCAGTTCAGATTTACCATTCACTACAGACAGACTGGACTACAGACAGAATAACTCACTATATCAGTTCAGATTTACCATTCACTACAGACAGAATAACTCACTATATCAGTTCAGATTTACCATTCACTACAGACAGAATAACTCACTATATCAGTTCAGATTTACCATTCACTACAGACAGAATAACTCACTATATCAGTTCAGATTTACCATTCACTACAGACAGACTGGACTACAGACAGAATAACTCACTATATCAGTTCAGATTTACCATTCACTACAGACAGAATAACTCACTATATCAGTTCAAATTTACCATTCACTACAGACAGAATAACTCACTATATCAGTTCAGATTTACCATTCACTACAGACAGACTGGACTACAGACAGAATAACTCACTATATCAGTTCAGATTTACCATTCACTACAGACAGAATAACTCACTATATCAGTTCAGATTTACCATTCACTACAGACAGACTGGACTACAGACAGAATAACTCACTATATCAGTTCAGATTTACCATTCACTACAGACAGAATGGCTCAATATATCAGTTCAGATTTACCATTCACTACAGACAGAATGGACTACAGACAGAATGGCTCAATATATCAGTTCAGATTTACTATTCACCACAGACAGAATGGCTCAATATATCAGTTCAGATTTACCATTCACTACAGACAGAATAACTCACTATATCAGTTCAGATTTACCATTCACTACAGACAGAATAACTCACTATATCAGTTCAGATTTACCTTTCACTACAGACAGACTGGACTACAGACAGAATAACTCACTATATCAGTTCAGATTTACCATTCACTATAGACAGACTGGACTACAGGCAGAATAACTCACTATATCAGTTCAGATTTACCATTCACTACAGACAGAATAACTCACTATATCAGTTCAGATTTACCATTCACTACAGACAAAATAACTCACTATATCAGTTCAGATTTACCTTTCACTACAGACAGACTGGACTACAGACAGAATAACTCACTATATCATTTCAGATTTACCATTCACTACAGACAGAATAACTCACTATATCAGTTCAGATTTACCATTCACTACAGACAGAATAACTCACTATATCAGTTCAAATTTACCATTCACTACAGACAGAATAACTCACTATATCAGTTCAGATTTACCATTCACTACAGACAGACTGGACTACAGACAGAATAACTCACTATATCAGTTCAGATTTACCATTCACTACAGACAGAATAACTCACTATATCAGTTCAAATTTACCATTCACTACAGACAGAATAACTCACTATATCAGTTCAGATTTACCATTCACTACAGACAGACTGGACTACAGACAGAATAACTCACTATATCAGTTCAGATTTACCATTCACTACAGACAGAATAACTCACTATATCAGTTCAGATTTACCATTCACTACAGACAGACTGGACTACAGACAGAATAACTCACTATATCAGTTCAGATTTACCATTCACTACAGACAGAATAACTCACTATGTCAGTTCAGATTTACCATTCACTACAGACAGAATAACTCACTATATCAGTTCAGATTTACCATTCACTACAGACAGAATAACTCACTATATCAGTTCAGATTTACCATTCACTATAGACAGACTGGACTACAGACAGAATAACTCACTATATCAGTTCAGATTTACCATTCACTACAGACAGAATAACTCACTATATCAGTTCAGATTTACCATTTACTACATACAGAATAACTCACTATATCAGTTCAGATTTACCATTCACTACAGACAGAATGGTTCAATATATCAGTTCAGATTTACCTTTCACTACAGAGAGAATGGTTCAATATATCAGTTCATATTTACCATTCTCTACAGACAGAATGGACTACAGACAGAATGGCTCAATATATCAGTTCAGATTTACCATTCACTACAGACAGAATGGCTCAATATATCAGTTCAGATTTACCATTCACTACAGACAGAATGGCTCAATATATCAGTTCAGATCTACCATTCACTACAGACAGAATGGACTACAGACAGAATGGCTCAATATATCAGTTCAGATTTACCATTCACTACAGACAAAATGGCTCAATATATCAGTTCAGATTTACCATTCACTACAGACAGAATGGCTCAATATATCAGTTCAGATTTACCATTCACTACAGACAGAATGGCTCAATATATCAGTTCAGATCTACCATTCACTACAGACAGAATGGCTCAATATAACAGTTCATATTTACCATTCACTACAGACAGAATGGCTCAATATATCAGTTCATATTTACCATTCACTACAGACAGAATGGACTACAGACAGAATGGCTCAATATATCAGTTCAGATTTACTATTCACCACAGACAGAATGGCTCAATATATCAGTTCAGATTTACCATTCACTACAGACAGAATAACTCACTATATCAGTTCAAATTTACCATTCACTACAGACAGAATAACTCACTATATCAGTTCAGATTTACCATTCACTACAGACAGACTGGACTACAGACAGAATAACTCACTATATCAGTTCAGATTTACCATTCACTACAGACAGAATAACTCACTATATCAGTTCAGATTTACCATTTACTACAGACAGAATAACTCACTATATCAGTTCAGATTTACCATTCACTACAGACAGAATAACTCACTATATCAGTTCAGATTTACCATTCACTACAGACAGAATAACTCACTATATCGGTTCAGATTTACCATTCACTACAGACAGACTGGACTACAGACAGAATAACTCACTATGTCAGTTCAGATTTACCATTCACTACAGACAGAATAACTCACTATATCAGTTCAAATGTACCATTCACTACAGACAGAATAACTCACTATATCAGTTCAGATTTACCATTCACTACAGACACACTGGACTACAGACAGAATAACTCACTATATCAGTTCAGATTTACCATTCACTACAGACAGAATAACTCACTATATCAGTTCAGATTTACCATTTACTACAGACAGAATAACTCACTATATCAGTTCAGATTTACCATTCACTACAGACAGAATAACTCACTATATCAGTTCAGATTTACCATTTACTACAGACAGAATAACTCACTATATCGGTTCAGATTTACCATTCACTACAGACAGACTGGACTACAGACAGAACAACTCACTATATCAGTTCAGATTTACCATTCACTACAGACAGACTGGACTACAGACAGAATAACTCACTATGTCAGTTCAGATTTACCATTCACTACAGACAGACTGGACTACAGACAGAATAACTCACTATATCAGTTCAGATTTAACATTCAATTATTAAAAAAGAGTTTCCTCATCCCCGTGGCTATGACGAGGATAGTTATCCTTCCCCCAAGCACACACACACACACACACACACACACACACACACACACACACACACACACACACAGTCCTGATGGTGTTTTACCAGTCTGCTAGTGTAACTGTACCCCACCTATCATCAGTAGCACAGCAAGTCCACAGCCCCACTTTGATCAAACTAACTCATACATTAGCTATGTGGCGGACAGGCGATGCTCAATAACATGCACCTCTTCTGTTCAATGGAAATCTTGTCAGTTTGGAGCACGGTGTAAAAACCCAGGAGAGGCCTATGTCTTATCTCAGTAATATGTAACCATTTCACATGACATATATGACTAATATGTCAGATCAGGTGACGTATAACTGCAATGGTTAAATGGCACTATTTTCTTTTACATATTTTAATGGTCTGACTAATATGTCAGATCAGGTGACGTATAACTGCAATGGTTAAATGTCACTATTGTTTTTACATATTTTAATGAGACATGTTTGTACTAGAGAATGTCTTCGAGCTAGCTTCCAAAGCTGATTTCCTTGTATATATATATATATATATATATATATATGTACCATTAGCTGTTCCTATATGGTGATGAGGTGGAACACTGTTTTAAATAAATGAGCCTCTATCTCCCGGGGGGCGACGCTGCATCTAGATGTAAGGGACATGGTCGACACTGGGAGAGATGTCTAATATACCAGCCCTCTCGCTCACTGCTAAGTATCTGGACTCTACTGTACAGTATAGAGTTATATATAGATATCATTAGCCAAGCATGGCAAAATGATTTGGTTTTAAATGTCTCACTCCTTAATGACATATAGTCACATAGCCAATCAGTCTGGATGTAGAGAATCTGGGTCGCATCTGAAATGGAAATCTATACAACGGGTGGGTCTAATCCTGGATGCTGATTGTTTAAAACTGCATTCCAGCCGGTGTCTATTCCACAAGCTACCACCGGCTAAAGCTATGACGTTGAAATGCCTATTTACTCTGTTCCATATCACTGCGCAATCCACTATCTCATCAGCCCAGCCAGTCAATTTATAAACATGATCTCCACTATAAAAAGCATCTAGACATTATCCCCCATTTCTTTTAGACTAACATTTGGTTTTCAACAGCGAAGATTTGTATTAACCTTGCTGTCTGTCTCTCAGACGTTTGCTAAATCTCGATCTCCAGCTGTCCCATTGTAATGAACGTGTCGGGAGTCAGGACGAAACAGACAGACAGCTTTTCTCAGCCAGAAATCATGAATCAGCTGCCATCATTTTTATGAATATATACTATGAAATGTCAATGGAAAAAAGGGAAAACTAAATTAAATGCAGCTAATTTGCAGTCTTTCCAGCTTCAGTTTGAAGTGATTGTGTTAGCTGTGTTGTTGGCTAGCTCCTCTGAACAAAAGTGTCCTGATGAGAGCACATCTTCTATGCCAGGTGACAATCGTGCATCATTAGCTCATTTTTATGAATGTATCCAAATAAATGTCACCAGAAAATAGCTTAAACAAATGCAAATGCAGCTACTTTGCTGTTATTCTGGCTTCACTATTTGACGTGACTTTAAGTTAGCCGTAGTTGGCTAGCTAGCAAGCAAGTGATAAGAATGTTGCCAGCAAGTATGGCAATGGAACATTTAGAATGAATGACTGGGTAGGGCTGGGCGATAAATCAATATCAATAATTATTGAGGTAATTACTTCGCTCAATAACGATATAAAAACATTTAGATTCATTTTTAATAATGTCGATATAGAATAATTAGGTCCAGCAGTCCATTTCACCTCTGACGCAGCAGGAACGTGTGGAGAAGTGACAATAGGCACATGGAGAGGTATACGCCCACTAAAAACCACTTAGCACCTAGAGTGAAGGAGTTGCCACTATTAACCACGAAAAATGAGTGATGTAGGCGAAAACAGTGGCAGTGATAGCCATGGAGAAGGAGCAGCTTCCAACGAAGAAATTATTGATAGACAGGGTTCAACTGTTTCAGTAATTTGGATGTGGTTTGGCTTTTTGAAGTCCGACACAAAGCAGAGCAATGTTCGGTGCAAATTGTGCCGTAGACAGGTGGCTACGAAGTGGTAATACAATAAACCTTTTTCAACATCTGAAGCAAAATCACTCTTTGGAACATGCAGGAAGTTTGAGTTTGCGTCACGGTATTGATAAACTCCCCTCAAGCACCAGCCAATCTAGGGATGTTTGAGTTTGTGCCACGGTATTGATAAACTCCCCTCAAGCACCAGCCAATCTAGGGATGTTTGAGTTTGTGCCACGGTATTGATAAACTCCCCTCAAGCACCAGCCAATCTAGGGATGTTGCCCGAAGCAGTCAACACTGACAGCGTTTATGCCCTACCAGCAAACATAGACAAAGACATCACAAATGCTATTATGCATTGCATTGCTAAGGACATTCTACCAATTAGCACAGTCGAAAAGGAAAGTTGCAAGAGGCTTATCAATTTAATTGACCCCTGGCCGCAAACATGGAAGAATTTTCCTTCAAGTATAATTTTATGTGTAGCTCACATAATAAATAAAAAAATGTAACCTTTATTTAACTAGGCAAGTCAGTTAAGAACAACTTCTCATTTTCAATGACAGCCTATCGGGGAACAGTGGGTTAACTGCCTTGTTCAGGGGTAGAACAACAGAATTGGACCTTTTCAGCTCGGGGATTCGAACTAGCAACCTTTCGATTACTGACCCAACAGTCTAACCACGGTGTGTTCAGGCATTCTTGAGTTTGAAGCAGATATGCACCTTTTAAACATTATTTGATTTAATATCCTGATAATTATCATTATCGAATGAAAAGATATATAGATATCGTGCTAATTTATTTGCCATATCGCCCAGCCCGTTGACTGGGTCACATCCGTAGAGGCAGAACAAAAAGACTAAACGACTGGGTCACGTCTCTAGCAACCGGACCGATAGAACGAACGACCAACCGGCTAGGGTAGCAACCTTTGATTTGTGTCAGGTCTATATCTCTTGGAGGGATGAAATGGTATGAATAAATTCATAAAAATAAATGTTTTGAAAATATGTCAATCAATATTTGAATATGTTGGTAACCTGTTGTATAAAAGTGATAATGCCCTCGAAACCAGTATTGGCAGGATATATTGGCACGCTTTGCCAGCCCTTGACTTGGTCTTGGGCCTAACAACCCCCGTGTCAATATATCCTCCAAACACTAGCACTATGTAGGAAATAAGGTGCCATTTTGTAGGAAATAGGGTGCCATTTTGTAGGAAATAGGGTGCCTTTTTGGATCTAGGCCAGGCTTCATAAGAGTGGGGGCCACATAGTGATACTCTTGAAGTAGTTTTGATTTGCGGCGACCTGGGTGTTATTATGTCTCGCCCTATCCTGTTGTACTGCAGATCTGAAAGGGACTCTATTGATGTGCTGTCTTGTGAAAATGTTGATGCTTTTCTGGTTCTTTCTGAATATGCTCTATATTTAACAGTATGTTTCAATTACAAGGCAGTTGCATTTTATACATTGTGTTGAGAATGACTTGGTACAGTAGCTGGATGAAGTGTTTATGCATTGTGTTGAGAATGACTTGGTACAGTAGCTGGATGAAGTGTTTATACATTGTGTTGAGAATGACTTGGTACAGTAGCTGGATGAAGTGTTTATGCATTGTGTTGAGAATGACTTGGTACAGTAGCTGGATGAAGTGTTTATACATTGTGTTGAGAATGACTTGGTACAGTAGCTGGATGAAGTGTTTATACATTGTGTTGAGAATGACTTGGTACAGTAGCTGGATGAAGTGTTTATGCATTGTGTTGAGAATGACTTGGTACAGTAGCTGGATGAAGTGTTTATACATTGTGTTGAGAATGACTTGGTACAGTAGCTGGATGAAGTGTTTATACATTGTGTTGAGAATGACTTGGTACAGTAGCTGGATGAAGTGTTTATGCATTATGCATTGTGTTGAGAATGACTTGGTACAGTAGCTGGATGAAGTGTTTATGCATTGTGTTGAGAATGACTTGGTACAGTAGCTGGATGAAGTGTTTATGCATTGTGTTGAGAATGACTTGGTACAGTAGCTGGATGAAGTGTTTATACATTGTGTTGAAGGTACAGTAGCTGGATGAAGTGTTTATGCATTGTGTTGAGAATGACTTGGTACAGTAGCTGGATGAAGTGTTTATGCATTGTGTTGAGAATGACTTGGTACAGTAGCTGGATGAAGTGTTTATAGCATTGTGTTGTTGAGAATGACTTGGTACAGTAGCTGGATGAAGTGTTTATACATTGTGTTGAGAATGACTTGGTACAGTAGCTGGATGAAGTGTTTATACATTGTGTTGAGAATGACTTGGTACAGTAGCTGGATGAAGTGTTTATGCATTGTGTTGAGAATGACTTGGTATAGTAGCTGGACGAAGTGTTTATACAATGTGTTGAGAATGACTTGGTACAGTAGCTGGATGAAGTGTTTATGCATTGTGTTGAGAATGACTTGTTAAAGTAGCTGGATGAAGTGTTTATACATTGTGTTGAGAATGACTTGGTACAGTAGCTGGATGAAGTGTTTATGCATTGTGTTGAGAATGACTTGGTACAGTAGCTGGATGAAGTGTTTATGCATTGTGTTGAGAATGACTTGGTACAGTAGCTGGATGAAGTGTTTATGCATTGTGTTGAGAATGACTTGGTACAGTAGCTGGATGAAGTGTTTATACATTGTGTTGAGAATGACTTGGTACAGTAGCTGGATGAAGTGTTTATACATTGTGTTGAGAATGACTTGGTACAGTAGCTGGATGAAGTGTTTATACATTGTGTTGAGAATGACTTGGTACAGTAGCTGGATGAAGTGTTTATACATTGTGTTGAGAATGACTTGGTACAGTAGCTGGATGAAGTGTTTATACATTGTGTTGAGAATGACTTGGTACAGTAGCTGGATGAAGTGTTTATGCATTCTCGATGTGAAAGGAAACTGAGAAAATAAGTTGTTCAATCCCACTCGAGTGTAATTTACATATATTTATCTAAAATTATGTTGACAATTACAAGGTCAGATATGTATTGTGTGTGGCAGTGACACCATACAGAACTGAACTAACAACCCTGTTGTGTCTTATTACAGACTTTTAATGGCATCAATGTTCACATTTATAGGCCAGTCAGCTTCCATCACTCTTCTAGTTTGACCCTACATAATTGGTCCTTACTTTTATACAGCACAATAACAAAACTAGCGCTATAACTACTGGATTATAAATCCCATATCATACAAACACACACACATACACACATACACACACACACACATTCTTTATGACTGAGTCATTAACCTGATGATGGGGCTGATGGTGGTACTGAGTTGTCATGGAGACACTTGTCCCTCATCCTCCCTACTGGCCACTCGTTCAGACAGGTGTGATTCAAATACCTGCAGGTGCACGTAGACTAGACAGCCAAGCCATCAATGTAGAGCGGTTTATCATACTCTCTCGTACACGTTTCTTTGATTTTCCAGGTGTCCTCAGTTTCCCAGGTAACAAGCCTGTACTGTGGTTGACTCAAGAGGCTTCTCTAGAATGTGATGTTTTATGGACTGTTTTTCTCTCTGTGGTAAAATGTCAGCTCCTTTTCCCTTGGGTCTTACCCAGTGGTTTTCAAAAAACCTAGAAATTATAGTTTCCAACATCAAATATGAAAGTAAAGATGCTTGTTTAGCAAGAAAGGGGATTTACAGAAAAACTAAAAGTATCTTAAGTTGCTAAAACACTCATTTAGAAATAAGAGGCTCAAGCAGTAATCCCTGATGTATTTTGGGGTATTTATTTATTCATATTAACGAGTTGGGAAAGCAAACAACGGCAAAAGATAATAGTATTTTGCCTCCGTATTGTCTAAAATCCTAACATACATGTCAAATGGCTCAGAAAGACTTTCTCACACAGTCACATGTACACACACACACACACACACACACACACACACACACACACACACACACACACACAAACACACAGTCATGTACAACTTGTGAGGACACAGTCCCATTCAAAATCCTATTTTCCCTAACCCCTAACCTCTAACCCCTTACCCTTACCCTAACCTTACCCTAACCTGGTCCCCACAAGTATAGTTAAACATGTCGACCCTCACACACACCCTCACACACACACATATACTACATGTTCTTCTAGCAATCCTTGCCGTTATTGTGCGGTAGTGATTGAAGTGTAGCAGTAGTGAGGGAATTCGGCATGACATACTAAAACTCCCAACAGCTGTCAGTCCTATCGTCTTTCTGCTGAGATGAGCTGTTTTCTCTGAACACTGTGTGGAATGGAACAGAATAGAATGGTGTTACTGCAGGAAGGACCAGGGTTGATCCTGACTGTAGGAGTGGAGCGCTCATACACGCACGTAATGATGCTCTCAAGTGTCATACCTATGGAAACTGTTGTCGGGGGACAGCATTGAGCTATTCCACTATACTCAACTCAAAGTCCATATGTTGTTGCCATGTTGGGGAGAGAAAGCCTAGCAACTGTGTGTGTGTGTGTGTGTGTGTGTGTGTGTGTGTGTGTGTGTGTGTGTGTGTTTCTGTAAGTGTGTGTGTGCGTGTGCCTGTATGTACATGCAACGTTATCCTCAGTGAGCCAATGAAGCCAGTGGGTTTTCTGAATGTCGGTCTGCTTCCTTAGAGAATGAAGACAGCAGCAGCAGCAGTAATCATTTCCTTTAGTGGTAATCCCTGGGCCTTAAGACTGGCAGCCCAGACACTGTAGCGCTTCAAGTGAGGAAAGAACCTTAATTACAAAGAAAACAGGAAGCTATTTGATACATATGTTGCTCCTCATTTGGCAGCTTTTGAGGCTTTTGTAATGAATATTGTCATTGGTGTTAGTCACATAACGGGAACATGACTCGGTGGTCTGTCTGTAATATTGTCATTGGTGTTAGTTACATAATGGGAACGACTCGGTGATCTGTCTGTAATATTGTCATTGCTGTTAGTTATATAACGGGACCATGACTCGGAGGTCTGTCTGTAATATTGTCATTGCTGTTAGTTACATAATGGTCTGTAAGAGCAGTGGGAGCAGTTTTCCATTATACTGACTTCTAGTTTCATACAGGGATATTCCCCTGTAGCTAAATTCAAGGAGCAATAACCTTACCCCTAACATTAACCATACACTCTAACCCTCAGCCTATCATATCCTAACCTTAACAACTTCTTCTAGGTTAGGAAATGTTGCTACAGTAACAATGAGCCAATGCAATACATGCTAGGACACTGCCAACCAATCAAAACACAGAATCATAGGTTAGCCACATTCTCATTTCTGTGTTAGGCCTTCATATCTCCTATGAGATATTTGTCAATTAGTAAAGTGTTACTTATAAATGTTCTCCTGACTCCACGGTGTACATCTGGGATCTCTCATTAAGATGACGTGTCACATAATTAATGCCTCTGCTTGCCAAGTTAACACTCAATTAGTGACATCTCAGACAAAATGTGAGAAGTGGTGTTAATGGGATGGATGGGAATCACAAACACTTTGGTAGGAGTGAGGAAAGAAAGTGAGGCTATCTGGTATCTTCTTGGTTTCTGGTGTTTTGCCTCATCTAAGGACAGTTTCATGCAGGCAACCTACACAGTGTGACATACTCTCTGCGTTCTATTTAAATCAACGTGTCAACTAATCATCAAGCCCCCAATGAACTGAATGAGGTGTGTTTGTCCAGGGCTGCAACTAAACTGTGTAATGTTGTGGGTACTGGAGGAGCAGGGTTGGGAACCTCTGCTGTCTATCATTTGACAGAGTGTTAAGGTAAACATATTAACTAGGCCTGTGTTTCTATGGTTATCCTCAAGTAGAAACATTTTTCTTTCCTGGAGAAGATTCCTGTATTTTTTCTCGCCTGATATTATGTTTGACAGTATGAGAGTGACTGTCTTGACAAGGACGAGGACACTTCAAGGAGATGTCAAACCTTCCCCAGGTTGTCCTAAAGCGATAAGAAGCTGGCGACGACGGTGGATGGAGCTACTGCATCATTTATAGCTTGTAGAAATCCATTTGTGGTATAAATGACTTTGATGTTAATTAGTTGTAGATTGGGCATCCCACAAAAGGTGCAGTCAGTAAGCACAATCTGTTCTGAGGAGAGAAGCTGGCTGTAACTCAGACATAAATAGCTCAAGCAGTGATGTTTTAAATGACATTTCACAGAAAGAACACATCCCTATACAGTCCATTCAGAAAGTATTCAGACCCCTTGACTTTTTCCACATTTTGTTACGTTACAGCCTTATTCTAAAATGGATTCAATCGTTTTTTCCCCTCATCAATCTACACACAATGCCCCGTAATGACAAAAACAGGTTTTTAGAAATGTTTCCAAAATGATTCTTTTTTAAATAATGAAATATCACATTTACATAAACATTCAGACCCTTTACGTACTTTGTTGAAGCACCTTTACCAGCGATTACTGCCTTGATTCTTCTTGGGTATGACGCTTCAAGCTTGGTACACCTGTATTTGAGGAGATTCTCCCATTCTTCTCTGCAGATCCTCTCAAGCTCTGTCAGGTTGGATGGGGAGCGTTCTGCACAGCTATTTTTAGGTTTCTCCAGAGATGTTCAATCAGGTTCAAGTCCGGGCTCTGGCTGGGCCACTCAAGGACATTCAGAGACTTGTCCTGAAGCCACTCCTGCGTTGTCTTGGCTGTGTGCTTAGGTTCGTTGTCCTGTTGGATGGTTAATATTCACCCAGTCTGAGGTCCTGAGCGCTCTGGAGCTCTATCACAGTGACAATCGGGCCCTTCTTTCACGATTGCTCAGATTGGCTGGGTGGCCAGCTCTAGGAAGAGTCTTGGTGGTTCCAAACTTCTTCCGTTTAGGAATGATGGAGGCCACTGTGTTCTTGGGGACCTTCAGTGCTGCAGAAATGTTTTGGTACCCTTCCCCAGATCTGTGCCTCGACACAATCCTGCCTCGGAGCTCTACGGACAATTCCTTTGACCTCATGGCTTGTAGCACCTTATATAGACAGGTGTGTGCCTGTCCAGATCATGTCCAATCAATTTAATTTACTACAGGTGGACTCCAAGTTGTAGAAACATCTTAAGGATGATCAATGGAAACAGGTTGCTCCTGAGCTCAATTTCGAATGTCATAGCAAATGGTCTGAATACTTACGTAAATAAGCAATTTCTGTTTTTTATTTGTAATAAATTAGCAAAAATGTATTTTCACCTTGTCGTTATGAGGTGTTGTGTGTAGATTGATGAGGAAAAAATATAATTTAATCAATTTTAGTCTGTAACGTAACAATGTGGAAAAAGGGAATGGGTCTGAATACTTTCTGAATGCACTGTATATCGAGATTTGGAAGGGGACCAGCAAAAGACAATGTCATAAACTCAGGGGGTTTGTATCTGGCTGTGCCGTTGTTCCCTCTACTGGTGAACTTGGGAAGTGTGGACGTTGATAGGGAAAATAACATGTTTCCAGGCGATTAATGTGATGCTGCATCTCTCTCTCTCTCTCTCTCTCTCTCTCTCTCTGTCCCTCTCCCCAACTCTCCCTCACTCTCTCTCTGTTTTTCTCCCCAACCCTCCCTCCCTCCCTCCCTCCCTACCTCCCTCCCTACCTCTCTCTCTCTCTGTCTCTCTCCCCAGCTCTCCCTCTCTCTCACCCACTCTCCCTCTCTCTCTCTGTCTCTCACCCAAACACTCCCTCCCTCTCTCTCTGTCTCTCTCCCACTCTCTCTCCCTGTCTCTCTCCCCAACTCTCCCACTCCCTCTCTCTGTATCTCTCTCCCACCCTCTCTCTCTGTTTCTCTCTTTGTCCCTCTCCCCAACTCTCCCTCACTCTCTCTCTGTTTTTCTCCCCAACTCTCCCTCCCTTCCTCTCTCTCTCTATCTCTATCTCTTTCTCTTTATGTCTCTCCCCAACTCTCCCTACCTCTCTCTCTCTCTCTCTCTCACCCACACTCCCTCCCTCTCTCTGTCTCTCTCCCCAGCTCTCCCTCTCTCTCTCTATCTCGCTCTCTGTCTCTCTCACCCACTCTCTCTCTCTCTCTGTCTCTCTCACCAACTCTCCCTCTCTGTTTCTCTCTTTGTCCCTCTCCCCAACTCTCCCTCACTCTCTCTCTGTTTTTCTCCCCAACTCTCCCTCCCTCCCCCCCCTCTCTCTCTCTCTGTCTCACTCACTCACCCACTCTCTCTCTCTCTCTCTCTCTCTCTGTCTCTGTCTCACTCAACCACTCTCTCTCCCTCCCTCTCTGTCTCTCCCCAACTCTCCCTACCGCTCTCTCTGTCACTCACCCACTCTCTCCCGCTGTCTCTCTCCCCAACTCACTCTCTCTCTCCCAAACACTCCCTCCCTCTCTCTCTCTCCAACTCTCCCACTTTCTCTCCTTCTCCCCCAACTCTCCCACTCTCTCTCCCTGTCTCTCTCCCCAACTCTCCCACTCTCTCTCTCTCTGTTTCTCTCCCCAACTCTCCCACTCTCTCTTCCTGTCTCTCTCCCAACTCTCCCACTCTCTCTTCCTGTCTCTCTCCCAACTCTCCCACTCTCTCCCCCTCTCTCTTTCTGTATCTCTCCCCACTCTCTCTCTCTAACTCTCCGTCTCTCACACACAAACACACACACACTGGTCTACCCTCGGTCAGAGGGATAGCTTACCATTTCTGAGCTCATTTTGGTGTGTTAATGGAAATTGATTGTGCTGCTTCCAACCTTCTCTGTCATGACAAGTTTTTTTAGCGGCACTAAAGGAGGCTTATGCGCAAGTTTAACGGGAGAACAAAACAGTGACTTGGGGCATATTTTCAACATAGCAAAGCTCTGGTTTATTTATGAAATGCCAATGTTACAGCCAGAGAAAGAATAACTGTAGCATGGGCCAGTAGAGAGAAATCCTGTCGTTTTTTTCTTCCCTTCCCCTTTCACTAAAGCTAGGCCTTTACAGTGTTGAGTAATTGCTTTCTAGTTTTACACAGGCGCTGCCCGTCGCCCGTCCAATGGCGCTGTAGGTGAATGGCTCTCCAGGCTATTTGAAGTTATAATTGCCGGCTTGATTTGTAGTCTTCCAGGGTCATCGTTCCAGCCAGTTGTACCATGACAGCACTATAGCCCCCAATAAAGAGAACAAGCAAAACACATTTCCCCCATCGCAAACTGATCAGCTTTTATCCAACCCTGCGGGAATGGGATTTACTAAGGGGAAGTAAATCAATTGCTTATTTGGTTTACACCCATGTAGTGTACGTTTCACAGTGCGGGTTAGTGCAGGAAAAACACGGTAGTTCTCACGACCAAACAGAAAGGTAATACGTTTCCAGTCCAGTTTTTCATCAATTCGACTGCTTCGAAGGTAAACAAAATGATCCTATCTCTCGCTCAACTGACATTTTTCTGACTGTGGAGCTGTATGAAGTGCTCATGTCTAAACTGCATTTAGGCTTCAGCCGAGGCTCTTCTGAGGGTCTTCTAAGGGTCTTCTGAAGGTCTTCTGAGGGTCTTCTTAGGGTCTTCTGGAGGTCTTCTGAGGGTCTTCTAAGGGTCTTCTGAAGGTCTTCTGAGGGTCTTCTTAGGGTCTTCTGAGGGTCTTCTGAAGGTCTTCTGAAGGTCTTCTGAGGGTCTTCTAAGGGTCTTCTGAAGGTCTTCTGAGGGTCTTCTTAGGGTCTTCTGAGGGTCTTCTGAAGGTCTTCTGAAGGTCTTCTGTGGGTCTTCTGAAGGTCTTCTGTGGGTCTTCTGAAGGTCTTCTGAAGGTCTTCTGTGGGTCTTCTGAAGGTCTTCTGTGGGTCTTCTGAAGGTCTTCTGAGGGTCTTCTGAAGGTCTTCTGTGGGTCTTCTGAAGGTCTTCTGAGGGTCTTCTGTGGGTCTTCTGAAGGTCTTCTGAGGATTTTCTGTGGGTCTTCTGATGGTCTTCTGAGGGTCTTCTGAGGGTCTTCTGTGGGTCTTCTGAAGGTCTTCTGTGGTTCTTCTGAAGGTCTTCTGTGGGTCTTCTGAAGGTCTTCTGTGGGTCTCCTTCTGAAGGGTGTGTTAGTCTCATTTGATGGGATTTGGTTGTTGTTCCCACTGGCAAGGTTCTACATTAGCTGTTGACTGAATCTCTGGCTTGATCATAAACTCTCCATTCTTTCTTTGTAGCGTCTATCTGTCCATCTTCCTCTTTTACCTCTCTCACTTTCTCTCCTCCTTCCTCTCCCTTCCACTCTCCAAATCTCTCTCTCATTCTCTGTCAGTCTCTCTCTCTCTCTCTCTCTCTCTAAATCCCTCTCTCCTTCCTCTCCTCAACCATTTCATCCTCTCTCTTCCATCAGGTTGTCATCCCCACTCCACTTATTTTGTCCTAATCGCGACACTGTTAAAGTCCTCTGTGTGACAAGCAGCCCACTTCAAAAGGTCTCCCTCCCTCCCGGCCGTCACAACAGCCTCGACCAGCCAATTACCCGCAGTCGCTGGTCTGACAATACCGCCCACTGCGCAATCGTTGTTACGAGAGCTGAGAAATGAACAAAGCCCATAGGTGGTATGGATTAATTATAGCTGGCCTGGTCGCTGGAGCTGTCCACGGGCATAGAGAGGGGCGAGGGGGCGAGAGCGGGGGGTTGTCGTCTTAACGCTGATGAAGCTGTCAGGGTGTCAGGCATGGCTGTGGGCCCTCTCACACCCCCTGCTGCGCCCAAGCCTGTGTGACTGACCGTTGGGTGCTGGGAGCAGCGGGCACAGCAGCACGCCTCATCACACGGGTCACCGGTCATGGCTGTCTGTAACGGTAACGACAAGGAGCGCCGCATCACCGCACCGTCGACCCTCCAGACCTTCAGATTTATCACGCTGCTCTGAATAACAGGCCAAATTAGCCAATGCAAATAGGAAGGGGAGGGGAAGGAACAGATCAACAGCTGGGGGAGACTGTACAACAGTAATCACTGACTGCAGTGGCATGTCAAACTCTGTCACACGCAGCTGGACTGTATGGAGACAGTAGAGGAAGAGGAGGGATCCTTCAGGCTAGACTACGGTTTAAAGGCCTGCAGAGCTCAGACACAACATTAGGTGTTAAAGACATAAGTGGGCCAATGTTTATATGACATTTCTTTTAGCCCCAATGAGTGTTCCCATAGTCTGTCTGTCTTCCTGCTTTATCAGGGCAGAGGATGTCTTGTGGGTTGTACCACTTATAGCCTGTTGACCTTTACAATCTTACATTAACTACATCTGTATTACCTTCCGGCCCATTCCGCAGCGTAAGCCCTTTGTTTCTGTGTATTTAACGCAATAATGGCTATCGACAAGATCGTTTGACATAAGTGGGCGACGGACCGAGTCTCAACGGGAAAAAAGGTTTAGTTCACCTATAGGAGACAATTGCTCAGTGTTACCGGGTAGAAGATTACCGCAGTGCCACATAGCCCTTTAATCCTACAGCTGGCCTCGTCATTAATCTGATGTTTAAATGGCCCACCCTTAACATCTGCCCAGCCCAGGTCACTCTGTTATGGGCTCACATGGCTCCCAGTTCTATTATGGGATTTCAGCATTAAAAGGGCCAAGGCAAGTCAAAAGAGAGGTTCATGCAAAGTGATGGAGAAAGGGTTAAACCTCCAGATTAAATGTTCAACTGAATGATTGCAATATCTGTGTTATCACCTTGCTAGCCCAGCTAGTGGTTATATAACAGAGCTACAGTGTTGCTGCATGGTTGTGTGTTGAGACCTGGAGAGCTGGAGGACTGAGTGTACTAAGCTGTCAGACAGAGAGAGTAGTGGCTGTGCATCGTGCGGCTGTGCATCGTGCAGCGGTTCCTCGCAGCCTGGCACGTTGCATCGCTGTTCCCACGGGGCCTGCCGAGATGTAGGGCACCACGGTGGTACTGACTAGCTAGCACTGCCCCTGGTGCTGTGTCCGCTCTACTCTACCCACTGACCTGTTTGAACAGCTGTAGCTGCTTGGCACTGCCCATCTCTGGAGATGAACTGTGGGCATGTACACTGGCACAGAGGCTGAGGCTGAAATTACACCCTATTGCCTATAAAGTGCACTATTTTTGACCTTCACACGTAGGGTCAAAAGTATCCTATATAGTGCGCTCAATAGGCAATAGAGTGTCATTTCGGATGCACCTGGAGACTGGCAGAGAGAGAGAGGGTTATAGCCCTGCTCGAAGGGAGGCGGACCGCAGGCACAGGCGCACAACCACAATGCATCCTGGGAGTGACTGACAGTGACCTGACCAGACAGGACAGGGGCTTACAGAGGCTTATCATCTCAGCCTCATATCTGCCCCGTTGATGCCAGTTGACCCAGATCACATGACCCATTTCCAGGGGTCATGCCTCATGTTTGAACCCGTGGTACTGCAGACTACAAGGTCGGGGACCGTTTAGAGCATCACAGTGACATGCTGGAACACATTTGATTCTGAGTTGGGACATATATAGCGTGTATGTGAAAACTACTTCTAAGATGCATATATTCAGTTGTTGCGAACTCACTTCCCTCACGCTAAAGAGAGAGGCTCTCGGCTGGCGCTAGCACATGCACAGATCAAATACACTGCTGGAACTCCGATTAAGGTGTTTACGTGTCCTAGTCGTTTAAAAGATTGCTCAGAAAACCAGGTGTTTTAATCGGCGTACGCTTACTTGGATTATGACCTTACCCCAATTAAGATAAACAGAGTGAGGTGTTTACATGACTGTTGCGTAATCTGCCTACTGCCACAATCAGTTTAACATCTAATTATTAGTGTGCATGGGAACGTACTCAGTGAGTGGACAATAGGTGGAGATAACTGATAGATGTGGGTCGATGGGCTACACTCTAGCAGGACTTCCAAAGGACTGCCGTCGAAGCGTGAGGTCTCTGACATAACTCAGACGAGGCTCCGCCCCCACTGCATGTCAGCACTTTGAATTTTGTTGATGTTTACGAAACATTTCAATTTGAGAACGTTTCATCATTGAGCATGGTTATATTCCAGGGGAGGCTGCTGATGGGAGGACGGCTCATAATAATTGTCGTAACGGAGCAAATGAAATGACATCAAAAACATGGAAACCATGTGTCTGATACCGTTCCACTGATTCCGCTCCAGTTGTTACCATGAGCCCGTCCTCCCCAAATAAGGTTCCACCAACCTTCTGGGTCATGTTCTTGTTTATGGAAAAACACCTTTTTTTTGGTGTAAGAGTTCTATGTTGAATTATTACGGTACTTACAGTACGTGTATTCTAAAGAGTTTTGAGCATTCTATTCCACAACTACAGCCTTGGATCATTTTAGCTACAAGTTAACAGTAACAATAGCCAAACGTGTCAGTGCTAAAAATCAAAGCCACCATGTTAACAACATGCTTGATTAAACAATGGCAAACTGCCGTTACTAAGGGAAACCACGAGATGTGTCCACAAGACAATGAAGACAGTAGTTTAGACAACAAAGCTAGACAGTGCTTAAACATCGCTATGGCAGTCTTCCCAGCCTCAGACAACAAAGTCTGTGTTCCAAATGGCCCCCTATCCCCTTTTTATACTACTTTTGACCAAAGATATTGTGGCTCAGGGCTCTAGTTGGAGGAATCCAAGCGTTCAAGGTGGCAGAGTTGTGATACAGTCAGTCTCATGAGATGTGCTTGTAGACCGAGAATGAACACACACACACAATCACTCACTCCAATAAAACAAGCACTTTACTGTCTGCTGTCAGTTGAGTGATCTAAACAGGGACATTCATATTTGTCCTTGGGACAAAACACTCTGTACCAAGAGCAAACCATTTCATTTTATTTCCCAATTGGAAAAACATTCAATCTCCTAATTAAAGATTATATCAGAAACAATTTTGTGTGTGTGGGGGGGGATACCCACTAAATTAACTTCAAAGGGTAGTTTTACAAGTGGAACAGGGACTGAAATCACTCAGTACTTTGGGTAATAACTATATAGAAGGAAAAAGTTTTTTTGCGGGAGTAAGTTGGACATTTTCAATATCCTTTCCATCAGGCAGGCCCTCTCAAAGGACAGCAGTGCTGTGTCGATACAGCACTGCCTATTCTGCACGTCTGTTTATCGCTGCACACACCCTCACCTCGTTATTATGGAAACAATGCACAATTAAAACAGTCATGATTCATTACTGCTCAGACTGGGTTTACACATCTGCTTAATTGTAACTTTGGAAAGAATTCCTCACTTCTGTTTGGATATGAAAGCTGCAGCTGAAGACCGTGCAGTAGCAGGGGAAGTGGTTGGTAGACTATCTTCTTCTGTCCTATGATTCCAACCCAGAGAGAGAGACAATGTTCCTCAGTATTGTATGAGCATCTGTGTGGTAGAAGGACATTCTCTCACAGCCCTCCTAGGCTTTGCCTCAGTCATTTCCCTGACATGAGCCAAGAGGCCTCTCATGGTACTGATGATGACGGCAGCCATCTTGGAAGCTGGAAGGTGTTGCTTCTCTCCAAAGGCAACAGGTAGAGTTGGGTCCTCAGCGCCCATTCATACTGATGGGTACATAGTCATAGCCACTGTCAATTTCTCTGTTTATATTTATTTGAGGCTGCACCGAAGCGCGGCTCAAAATAACAGGGTATTTATGACAGCCCAGCACACAAGATTAATCAATTTTTTAATTACAGAGAAGTACATAGGTATTGCCTGTCAAGCTTCCAGATTTAAGGTTTAGCCAAATGTCGGCGTTCATTTTAGCATAGCTGCTGAGAGAGCAGTATATGGAGGGGAAACTGGCTGAATCAATAACACATTTTCCCTCCCTTCCTCCCACTCTCCTCCTCTTCATAGAAGTCACCTGCATCATTTCTACAACCATGACACCAGACCACGGAGAGGCTAAATGAGCATGCTCTCACGTCATGTCAGGGGCTGAACTATGTGTTCATTACAATCACCAGGAACAAATAAAGATAAAAGACAGAGGCACGAAGCAGGGTGCAGGAAGCAGGAAGTTAGCTCTATACATTGACTCTGCTTTTCACGAATCACGAAGATGTCTGTCCTCCGAGTCTATTTTAACACCAGAAGAGACACTCTAAAGACGGCCTATTAGAATGCTTAAAGGCTGTGACAGTTGGGATGAGGAATGAAGAAAAGTAGGATAGTGTAATGATAATTTAAAGCAGCTAAATCATGCCTGGTCAGTTAATTAAGACTCAGCTAGACTAGGCTTGCATTGGTTCCACAGCAAGCTGCCTGGTGAGAGGGAACAAATGGATTTACGTGTGTGTACATGCGTGTATGTGTGTGAGTGTGAGTGTGAGTGTGAGTGTGAGTGTGAGTGTGAGTGTGAGTGTGAGTGTGTGTGTGTGTTTATGTGGAGCTAAATCTCCTGTCCATGCTAAGAAAGAAAGGTGCTATCTAAAACCTAAAAGGATTCTCAGCTGTCCCCATAAGAGAAACCTTTTGAAGAACCCCTTTTGGTTCCAGATAGGACCGTTTTGGTTCCAGGTAGAACCCTTTTTGTGTTCTACCTGGAACCCAAAATAGTTCTACCTGAACCAAAACGGTTCTCATATGGGAACAGTGGCAGAACCCTTTTGGGACCCTTTTTTCTAAGAGTGTAGACTAGTCCTCCCTTCCTTTTCTCCCTCCATCCCTCCCTATTTCTCTCCTTCCTTCCCTCTGACATTGAGTTCTTTCACCACCATGATATGTTTTCCTTTGTACCAACATGCTGAGTTATAGTTGGTTGGTGATTTTGAATGAACTAGCCCTTTAAGAATGGCAGGTCTGAAATAGAATTATTAGCATGTGACTATGTTTGGTATATTAAACAATGTAAGCAAGTACATATCTAAGATGATAAATGAACTAACGTTTTCATGACATACAGTGGTGCCCAAGTTAACCTCGGCTGCCTTGTCATTTTGGTCCAAGCTGTCTTCAGTCACATCGGACAAAAACAGTGCGCAATGTTATGACAACTGCCATAATGATTAGATATTAGCTCATGGCTTCATGACCCAACTGCCAAGTCACGTTTAAATATCCCAAGACGTTGATGACTAAAGCTCCTTCACTATCAGAGCCCAGCAGAGAGATTCAGTTCATTTCACAATGTTCCTGAACAGACAGACAGACATCCACAATAGCTTATTAAATCAGCTCCATATCTGTTGACCATACACTGTCGAATTGGATTACGTTCCCTGTTTGTTGAGCTTGTTATTTTGTTAAAGAGGTATTTATACAACCCTAAATCAACAGATAATGTGTTTGTTACACATGAATATGGAGGGAGCTAGGTAATCATGCCTTGATTGAAATGATTGGATAGAGATGACGAGCTGAATGGTCATGAATGAAACGCTAATCAGCGAAAGGGAAATGTCAGATGGATACTTTCACGCACGTTAGGTACCCCCCTCGCTACCGTCTGCCTCGCCTGCCCAAACAATGCCCCCCCTCCCCACGGGTGCTGTTTAAGCGTCGGGGGGTTACGGTTTGTGTGTGTGATGCGCCAACATATTCTTGAGGAGCGCGGACACGAAGGTAATGATGTGTGGCCAAGAACGGGTCGCTATTTTAATTAGAGAGGCTTGCATGCATTATTCACCATTTCCTCAAAGGAGCTGTGTTGTGTTCAGGGGGAAACACTGTGCTTCTTGATGAGGCGTACTGCGAGGGAGATAACTACAATCACACTGAAAACACACCTGAACTGTGTTGTGTTCAGGGGGGAAACACTGTGCTTCTTGATGAGGCGTACTGCGAGGGAGATAACTACAATCACACTGAAAACACACCTGAACTGTGTTGTGTTCAGGGGGGAAACACTGTGCTTCTTGATGAGGCGTACTGCGAGGGAGATAACTACAATCACACTGAAAACACACCTGAAGCTGTGTTGGATTCAGGGGGGAAACACTGTGCTGCTTGATGAGGTGTACTGCGGGGGAGATAACTACAATCACACTGAAAACACACCTGAAACTGTGTTGTGTTTAGGGGGAAACACTGTGCTGCTTGATGAGGCGTACTGCAGGGGAGATAACTACAATCACACTGAAAACACACCTGAAGCTGTGTTGGATTTCATTTGCTTTGAGTTTCACGGTTACCGTGGCTCAGACAGGAAGGAATGGAGGAGCCATGACTGTTGTGGGGGACGGGGGGAGGGAGGTAGGAGCCATGACTGTGGTGGGGGGATGGGGGAGGGAGGTAGGAGCCATGACTGTGGTTGGGGGACGGGGGAGGGAGGTAGGAGCCATGACTGTGGTGGGGGATGGGGGAGGGAGGTAGGAGCCATGACTGTGGTTGGGGGACGGGGGAGGGAGGTAGGAGCCATGACTGTGGTGGGGGGACGGGGAGGGAGGTAGGAGCCATGACTATGGTGGGGGACAGGGGAGGGAGGTAGGAGCCATGACTGTGGTGGGGGTACAGGGGAGGAAGGGAGGTAGGAGACATGACTTTGGTGGGGGTACAGGGGAGGAAGGAGGAAGCATGACTTTGGTGTGGGGACAGGTGAGGAAGGGAGGTAGGAGACATGACTATGGTGGGGGTACAGGGGAGGAAGGGAGGTAGGAGACATGACTTTGGTGGGGGTACAGGGGAGGAAGGGAGGAACCATGACTATGGTGGGGGGACAGGGGAGGAAGGGAGGTAGGAGACATGACTATGGTGGGGGGACAGGGGAGGAAGGGAGGTAGGAGACATGACTTTGGTGGGGGTACAGGGGAGGAAGGGAGGTAGGAGACATGACTATGGTGGGTGGGCTGGTGGAGGAGGGAGGTAGGAAGTGGAGGGGGGGAGTGGTGTTTTTAGATAATGTTTGTGTCATAGGCAGCTGGGGGTCAGTAATGAGCAGGGGACGATGCAGCCTGAAAGAGAGGTGGCAGAGGAGAGGATCAGACAGGTGTATATTGTAGATAGACTACAGAGTGATTGGAGAATATGCATAGCGGAGGCCCTTTCTCCACTGAGAGATGCGTATCATTCCTTTGTCAATAAGAGAATCACTCACTTCCATTTGAAAGACTATTATTTGCTGGTGTAAGGGAGGGCAATCATGCTCTTGAGAGAACTAGTGTGGGTGCAGACTTTTGTTCCGGTCAAGCAGTACTATACCAAATCAAATTTATTTATAAAGCCCTTCGTACATCAGCTAATATCTCAAAGTGCTGTATAGAAACCCAGCCTAAAACCCCAAACAGCAAGCAATGCAGGTGTAGAAGCACGGTGGCTAGGAAAAGCTCCCTAGAAAGGACAAAACCTAGGAAGAAACCTAGAGAGGAACCAGGCTATGTGGGGTGGCCAGTCCTCTTCTGGCTGTGCCGGGTGGAGATTATAAGAGAGAGAGAAAGAAAGAGAGAATTAGAGAGAGCATACTTAAATTCACACAGGACACCAGATAGGACAGGAGAAGTACTCCAGATATAACAAACTGGCCCTAGCCCACCGACACTATACTATCCTTGTTCTGAGAGACATACAGTGCCTTCAGAAAGTATTTATACCCCTTGTCTTATTCCACATGTTGTGTTACAGCCTGCATTCAAAGGGATTAAGAATGTTTTTTTCACAGTGATTCAACCTCTTTGGGACATACTATATATATGTGTGGATACCCCTTCAAATTAGTGGATTCAGCTATTTCAGCCACACCATTGCTGACAGGTGTATAACATCGAGCACAGAGCCATGCAATCTCCAAAGACAATCATGGCCTAAGATCACCATGCGCAATGGTGTGGTGTAAAGCACATTTCCATTGGACTCTGGAGCAGTGGAAATGTGTTCTCTGGAGTGATGAATAACGCTTCATCATCTGGCAGTCTGACGGACAAATCTGGGTTTGCTGGATTCCAGGAAACCGCTACCTGCACCACTGTAATAGTGTCAACTGTAAAGTTTGGTGGATGAGGAATAGTGATCTGTGGCTATTTTTCATGGTTCGGGCTAGGCCCCTTAGTTCCAATGAAGGGAAATCTTAACACTACAGCATACGTGACATTCTAGAGAATACTGTGCTTCCAACTTTGTGGCAACAGTTTGGGGAAGGATCTTTCCTGTTTCAGCATGACAAAACCCCCGTGCAAAAAGCGAGGTCCATACAGAAATGGTTTGTCTCACCCAACTACACACAATAACCCATATTGACAAAGTGAAAACATGTTTTTAGAAATGTTTGCACATTTGTTGAAAATTAAATATCACGTTTAGATAAATGTTGAGTCAATGCAAAAGCACCTTTGGCGGCGATTACAGCTTTGAGTTGTCTTGGGTATGTCTGTATCAGCTTTAAGTTGTCTTGGGTATGTCTGGATCAGCTTTGAGTTGTCTTGGGTATGTCTGGATCAGCTTTAAGTTGTCTTGGGTATGTCTGTATCAGCTTTGAGTTGTCTTGTGTATGTCTGGATCACCTTTGAGTTGTCTTGGGTATGTCTGGATCAGCTTTAAGTTGTCTTGGGTATGTCTGTATCAGCTTTGCACATCTGGATTTGGGGATTTTCTCCCATTCTTCCTTGCAGATTTTCTCAAGTCTCTGTTCAGTTAGATGGGGAGCGGCAGTGAACAGCAATCTTCAAGTCTTTCCATAGATTTTCAATGGGATTCAAGTCTGGGCTTTGGCTGGACCACTCAAGGACTTTCACATTCTTGTTCTGAAGCCATTCCAGCATTGCTTTGGCTGTATGCTTGGGCTAATTGTCCATTTGTAACATAAATCTTCGCCCCATTCTATGGCCGTTTGCTTTCTGAAGCAGGTTCTCATTAAGGATTTTCCTGTATTTGGCTCCATTCATTGTTCCCTCGATCCTTACCAGTCTCCCAATCCCTGCTGCTGAAAAGCATCCCCATATCATGATGCTGCCACCAACATGCTTCAAGGTAGGGTTGGTGTTAGACAGGTGATGAGCTGTGCTTGGTTTTCTACAGACATAGCGCTCTGCATTCAGGCCGAAGAGTTAATTTTGTCTAATCAGACCCCATTTGCCTTATGATCTCAGAGTCTTTCACGTGCATTTTTACAAACTCCAGGCGTGCTGTCATGTGCCTTTTTCTCAAGAGTGGCTTCCGTCTGGCCACTGTACCATAAAGCCCAGATTGAAGTGCTGTAGAGACTGTTGTCTCTCTGAAAAATTCTCCCATTTCAGCCAAGGAACTCTGTAGTTCTGTCAGAGTGATCATTTGGGATCTTGGTTACCTCCCTGACCAATGTCCTTCTTGCCCAGTTGCTCAGTTTGGTCTGGGTAGTTCCATATGTTTTCAATTTCCCAATGATGGAGACCACTATGCTCTTGGAAACTTTCAACACTCTAGAAATTGTTTTATACCCTTCCCCAGATATATGCCTCATCACAATTATGTCTCTGAGATCTAGGGACAGTTCCTTGGACTTCATCAAATTAAATCAAATTGTATTGGTCACATACACATGGTTAGCAGATGTTAATGCGAGTGTAGTGAAATGCTTGTGCTTCAAGTTCTGACAGTGCAGTAATATCTAACAGGTAGTCTGACAAGTTCACAACAACTACCTTATACACACAATGTAAGGCGATGGAATAAGAATATGTACATATAAATATATGGATGCATGATGGCCGTGGGGCATAGTTAAGATGCAATAGATGGTATAAAATACAGTATTTACATATGAGATGAATAATGTCGAGAGGGTCTCAAGCTTAATGATGAGCTTGGAGGGTACTATGGTGTTGAATGCTGAGCTATAGTCAATGAACAGCATTCTTACATAGGTATTCCTCTAGTCCAGATGGGATAGGGCAGTGTGCAGTGTGATGCCGATTGCATCGTCTGTGGACCTATTGGAATGGTAGGCAAATGGGAGTGGGTCTAGGGTGTCAGGTAGGGTGGAGGTGAAATGATCCTTGACTCGTCTCTTAAAGCACTTCATGATGACTGAAGTGAGTGCTACAGGGTGATAGTCATTTAGTTCAGTTACCTTGCTTTCTTGGGAACAGGAACAATGGTGGCCATCTTGAAGCATGTGGGGATAGCAGACTGGGATAGTTTCTGCTCTGGTATAGTTTCTGCTCTGACTGTCAACTCTGGGACCTTATTTAATCATGTCCAAACAATTTAATTGGCCACAGGTGGACTCCACTCAAGTTCTACTGACATCTCAAGGATGATCAAAGGGAATTGGATTCATCTGAGCTCAATTTGGAGTGTCATAGCAAAGGGGTGTGAATACTTACGTAAATTACATATTTCTTTATTTCATTTTCAATACATTTGCAAACATTTCAATAAAGATGTTTGCAGTTTTTCATGATGTGGTATTGTGTGTAAATAGGTGAGATGTTGATTTATTTAATCCATTTTGAATGCAGGCTTTAGCACAACAAAATGTGGAATAAGTCAAGGGGTATGAATACTTTCTGAAGGCACTGTAGGTAGAGCACAATGTGCCCTTTTAAACAATGTGTGAGATTTAAAGTGGTGCTATTTCAGGGACCTTAGAGAGAACTTGGAGGATTATTGAAGGTAATTACATGGAAATGTTTTGCTTCCCCAGTACCTCTCAGGGTACTGAAGCTGCAACCCAAATCCCTGTTATTCTGACGTCAAACAGGCCTATTACGTGGGTATTGGTTCAGTATCCATGCCCCTAGTAACTAAACCGCTGATACAACCTCTCTGGGACATGTATCTCATGAGCCTCTTAATAAGGAATGTTTTGTTCATTGTCTGAACTGAAGCAGCATCAGTTAAATAATGCAAATATATATGTTGGGCTCTTTAAATTATATATTTAAATATATTTTATTACTTGGTGTTGCTGCTATTATTGCATGTATTGGTAACACTTCCTATGAATTACCTCATATTTTTTATTTTTTTTATTTAACCTTTATTTAACTAGGCATGTCAGTTAAGAGCAAATTCCTATTTACAATGACGGCCTACCAGAAGGCCTCCAGCAGGGACAGGGGCTGGGATTAAAAATAAAATAACAATATAGTACACATCACGACAAGAGAGACCTAAAGACAACAACACAGCATGGCAGCAACACATGACAACGCAGCATTGTAGCAACACAACATGACAACAACATGGTAGCAACACAACATGGCAGCAGCACAACATGGTAGCAGCACAAAACATGGTACAAACATTATTGGGCGCAGACAACAGCACAAAGGGCAAGAAGGTAGAGACAACAATACATCACGCAAAGCAGCAACAATTATCTTAAGAGTGTCCATGATTGAGTCTAAGGCATTAAAAACATTAAAACGTGTCGTCATGCACAACTTATGTTCTTATAAGTGGTCATTAACATCTATAACTACATTCACTTCCTGTTTTTACCACTATCCTCTCAGATCAACATAGAGTGTTGTATCAGGCTGACTCATACCTTAGTGCCTGGAAGAAGCAAGACTCTCAAAACAAAGAGTCTCATTAAAAGGAGATTACATTAAGAGGTATTGCTCATTAGCACTTCCAGGCCGTCTGCTACAGTCCCTGTATGAAACTCCTACCAGTGGGGATGAAAGGCACACAGCTTAGAGTCTCAAATCAAAATGCAATCTGCTGTGATGTGCTCTGAGCGCTGTCCTCTTGAAGTTGTTGCACATTGTCCGGTCAATAGATGACCAGAGACCACCTACGCTGTTGAAGGCTTTGAAGAGCTTCTGTTTGGTGAAAGTCACAAGCCAGGCCACCTGATATCTCACTAAACATCACCAAGAGAATGGGAAAATCTGAATTGCATACTTCTCGCGTCCTCTCTGCTCTCTCCTTGCCTTCTTCTCAAAACCCATTGGAGGAGAATTTCAGAGGAGAGGAACCTCTGGCTTTCTCATCCAATGGGTTTTGAGGTGAGGAGAGAGGACGTGAGGAGTATGCAATTGAGATTCTCCCTGTGTCTGTCTGTCACCCACTACCCAAGCAGCTTTTAATCAAGTGAAAGCATTGATCTTTTCACGTTTTAATCCGATTAATGGATGAGACCTGGAATACTACAGATGAATGTAATTGCAACCCATTCATGTTCATGAAAATATCAAAATATCTATGTTAAAACTAACAAAAGATACTCCTGCTTTTTCCTACATCCTCTTTGTTCCAGAGGTTTGTCTACAACCACATACCCTTTGCAAATTCTCACCAAAACCTGAGGGATCCAATTATATCCCAGCAATGGAGATGCTGTGCTGTTCACTTCTGTTCTGTTCAACTAGCGTTTTCACACCTAACCAGAGCAAGAAGGAGTGATTTCACCATGAGTCTTGTTTTAAAGTGTGCTTCTCTTAGAGGGATCAGCGCTACTCTTGTCTTGGGTCCTCTGATGTACGGCCGCCTTTGGGAGAGCAATTTCCCCTCTAGCTCAATCCTGACATTTGTTAAAGGATACCCCCCAGAGAGCCTGGCTTCCACCCTGCTAATGATTAGTGTTCTGCTGCTACCGGCTGCACAATGTAGGGTTGTAACTGATGGCAACCTCCAAAAGGGGGAGTGGAGGGATACTTCACACTAATGGCCCCAAATAGACAGAATTAATGGAAAAGGTTGAAGTAGGAAGAAGGAAAAGGGTTTTAAGGATACATTGCAATCCGCCCACCCCCTCACCATTACCAACACCCATTATTGGAAGCGTGGGGCAGGCACCACTTTACATTCAGCGACGCTAGAAGCTATCTATTCATTTGTTAGGTAGGGCTGGTACAGTGTGATTGCAGTGTAGCATTGTTCCTTAGTTCTGTAACAGTTATGGTCTAGCATATTTATATAACTAGCATGTTAGAGAGAGAGAGAGAGAGAGAGAGAGAGAGAGAGAGAGAGAGAGAGAGAGAGAGAAAATATATAATTACTTGACATATTGAAAATAATTAACAAAAAAACAGAGCAAACTAGAATGCTATTTGGCCATAAACAGAGAATACACATTAGCAGGATACCTGACCACTATGACTGACCCAAAAATAAGGAAAGCTTTGACTATGTACAGACTCAGTGAGCATAGCCTTGCCATTGATAAAGGCTGCAGTAGGCAGACCTGGCTCTCAAGAGAAGACAGGCAACAGTATGTGCTCACTGCCCACAAAATAAAGTGGAAACTGAGCTTCACTTCCTAACCTCCTGCCAAATATATGACCATATTAGAGACACATATTTCCCTCAGATTACACAGACCCACAAAGAATTTGAAAACAATTCCAATTTTGATACTCTCCCATATCTATTGGGTGAAATACCACAGTGTGCCATCACAGCAGCAAGATTTGTGACCTGTTGCCAAAGGAAAAGGGCAACCAGTGAAGAACAAACACCATTGTAAATACAACCCATATTTATGTTTATTTATTTTCCCTTTTTTAACTTTAACTATTTGCACATCATTGCAACACTGTATATAGACATAATATAACATGTGAAATGTCATATTCAATGTCAACATGTTTCCAGTGCCAATATAGCCCCTTGAATTGAATTGAGAGAAAGAGAGCGAGAGAGAGAGAGAGAGAGAGAGATGTGCAGAGAGAATATATTATTGCAGAGAGAGAGACGGAGAGAGAGGGACAGAGAACATATATTATTGCAGAGAAATGTAATATTTGTATTGAGCAAGAAACTGAAACAGTACAGATTACGGTATATATACTGAATATTCTATATTTATATATTATCTATGGACTAAGACCATTTTCCCCTACAGATAGCTCTTGAAATTAAAGGTTAACACTTTTCTACAACCAAGAGAATGAATGATGTGGAGTTTCTGCTTGTATCTGAACCAAAGCAGTATGCTTTGACAGTTTAACTTAGTGATCGGGCAGATCATAGAGATGGCGCTGAGAAAGATAGCAGCTTCGCTTCAAGTCCTAAGGAAACTGTGCAGTATTTAGTTTTTTCATGTATTATTTCTCACATTGTTAGCCCAGAAAACCTTAAGTGTTGTTACATGCAGCCGGAAATAAGTATTGGATATAAGAGAGACGTCAACTTACCAGCACAACCAGCACTACAACCAGGAATACGACTTTCCCAAGCAGATCCTTTGTGTGCACCTCCCAGGGCATTTGAACTGATTCCAGAGGCCGACCCAAAACAACGCCGTCGGAGGAGAGGGTGCCGGAGCGGTCTTCTAGTCAGGCTAGAAGACCGCACACCAACCACCGCTTCTGAGTATATTACTTGCTAATGTCCAGTCCCTAGTTAACAAAGTCGACGAAATTAGGGCAAGAGTTGCTTTCCAAAGAGATTTCCGGGATTGTAACATACTCTGTTTCACAGAGACATGGCTAGCTGGGGACATGATGTCGGAGTTCTTACAGCCAACGGTATTTTCAGTGCATCGCGCCAACAGGAACAAACATCTCTCTGGTAAGAACAAGGGCGGGGGTGTATGTTTCATGATTAACGACTCATGGTGTAATTGTAACAACATACAATAAGTCCTTTTGTCTACCTGAATTCCTCACAATCAAATGCCGACCGTATTATCTCCCAAGAGAACTCTCCTCGGTTATCATCACAGTCGTCTACATCCACCCACAAGCGGATACCAAGACGGACATCAAGGAACTTCACTGGACTTTATGCAAACTGGAAACCATATATCCTGAGGGGCATTCATTGTAGCTGTGGATTTTAACAAAGCTAATCTGAGAACAAGGATACCTAAATTCTAGCAGCATATCGATTGCAGTACACGAGCGAGTAACACACTCGACCACTGCTACTCTAACTTCCGCGATGCATACAAGGCCCTCCCCCTCCCTCCTTTTGGCAAATCTGACCACGACTCTATCTTCTTGTTCCCCTCCTATAGGCAGAAACTAAAACAGGAAGTGCCTGTGATTAGGTCTACCAACACTGGTCTGACCAATCGAATTCCACACTTCAAGATTGCTTCGATCACATGGACTGGGATATTTACCCAGTACTCGCTCACCGCTGACATGGTGAGCGAGTTTATAAGGAAGTGTATATGATATGTTGTACCCACTGTGACTATTAAAACCTTCCCTAACGGCCTCCCGGGTGGCACAGTGGTTAAGGGCGCTGTACTGCAGCGCCAGCTGTGCCATCAGAGTCCATGGGTTCGCGCCCAGGCTCTGTCGTAACCGGCCGCGACCGGGAGGTCCGTGGGGCGACGCACAATTGGCCTAGCGTCGCCCGGGTTAGGGAGGGCGTGGTCGGTAGGGATGTCCTTGTCTCATCGCGCACCAGTGACTCCTGTGGTGGGCCGGGCGCAGTGCGCACTAACCAAGGTTGCCAGGTGCAAGGTGTTTCCTCCGACACATTGGTGGGGCTGGCTTCCGGGTTGGATGCGCGCTGTGTTAAGAAGCAGTACGGCTGGTTGGGTTGTGTATCGGAGGACGCATGACTTTCAACCTTGGTCTCTCCCGAGCCCGTACGGGAGTTGTAGCGATGAGACAAGTTAGTAGCTACTACAACAATTGGATACCATGAAATTGGGGAGAAAAAGGGGTAAAAATTCAACAAAATAAAGAAAAGAAAAAAAACTTCCCTAACCAGAAACCGTGGCTTGTAGGCAGCATTCGCGCAAAACTGAAAGCACATACCACCGCATTTAATCATGGCAAGGTGACTGGAAACATGGCCAAATACAAACATTGTAGTTATTCCCTCTGTAAGGCAATCAAACAAACAAGTGTCAGTATAGAGACAAAGTGGAGTCACAATTCAACGGCTCAGACAGGAGAAGTATGTGGCAGGATCTACAGACAATCATGGATTACAAAAGGAAAACCAGCCCTGTTGCAGACATCGACGTCTTACTCCCAGACAAATTAAACATCTTCTTTGCGCACTTTGAAGACAATACAGTGCCACGAAACGGCCCGCTACCAAAGACTGCGGGCTCTCCTTCTCTGTGGCCGATGTGAGTAAAATATTTAAATGTGTTAACCCTCGCAAGGCTGCCGGCCCAGAAGGGCATCCCCAGCCGCGTCCTCAAAGCATGCGCAGACCAGCTGGCTGGTGTGTTTATGGACATATTCAATCAATCCCCGTCTGCTGTCCCCACATGCTTCACGATGGCCACCATTGTTCCTGTTCCCAAGAAAGCTAAGGTTACTGAACTAAATTACTATCGCCCCATAGCACTCACTTCTGTCATCATGAAGTGCTTTGAGAGACTAGTCAAGGATCATATCACCTCCACCCTACTAGTCACCCTAGACCCACTCCAATTTGCTTACCGTCCCAATAGGTGCACAGACTATGCAATCGCCATCACACTGCACACTGAATACCTATGTAAGAATGCTGTTCATTGCCTACAGCTCAGCATTCAACACCATAGTACCCTCCAAACTCATCATTAAGCTTGAGAGCCTGGGTCTCGACCCCGCCTGTGCAGCTGGGTCCTGGACTTCCTGACGGGCTGCCCCCAGGGGGTGAATGTAGGAAACAACATCTCCACTCCGCTGATCCTCAACACTGGGGCCCCACAAGGGTGAGTTCTCAGCCCTCTCCTGTACTCCCTGTTCGCCCATGACTGCATAGCCATGCACACCTCCAACTCAATCATCAAGTTTGCTGACGACACTACAGTGGTAAGCTTGATCACCAACAATGACGAGACAGCCTACAGGGAGGAGGCGAGAGACAGGGAAGGGTAGTCAGGTAGCTCCAGAACCCTACAGAGACAGGGAAGGGTAGTCAGGTAGCTCCAGAACCCTACAGAGACAGAGAAGGGTAGTCAGGTAGCTCCAGAACCCTACAGAGACAGGGAAGGGTAGTCAGGTAGCTCCAGAACCCTACAAAGACAGGGATTGAGAGGTCCAGCTACATCTCTAGCCAGTCCCTGAGGATAACCTACAATACAGTTCCTACTCTGTGTGCGTGCGTCTGTATCTGTGAATGTCTGTAGTCATCTCAAAGAAGAAATTACAATCAGATAAATCCATAACTGGTTACATGAATGGTAATGTGTGATATGAATTTTCTGTTCGAATCTCACCAAGCAATTCATTATTAATATTCTGCCTCGCAGTCAATACCAATGGATTTAGGAAACTCTGAATACATATTGTGTTTGGCCTATCATTGGTCAATGTTGAGTCCACTGTGGTACTACTATGAGTTCTCATCAAAGCAAAGTACTGCTCAGTTTCTCTCTTTCGGTTATCAGAACCATGGTCACCCTCCTGCCAAAACGCTGTCCACAGACTTTTTGTACCCTGTTCATGCCTGCCTCATGTTGGGACTAATCATTTTCGGGAACGACTGTGTTTTCTTTTTCATGTCGTGATTAAACAAAATATTCAATGCATATT
This sequence comes from Oncorhynchus tshawytscha, assembly GCF_018296145.1. NCBI lineage: Eukaryota > Metazoa > Chordata > Actinopteri > Salmoniformes > Salmonidae > Oncorhynchus > Oncorhynchus tshawytscha. The sequence goes on from NC_056435.1 coordinate 1,042,652, forward strand.
TCAGAAAGAAAAAGGTCATTAACATAATGAGATTTTCCGCGAGCGGAGCTCAGCTCTTGCTCCCGCCAGGGAAACATTTAGTGGATCGAGGCTCTAGTTTGAGTTCGTTTTGGTGTCACGATTTGGTCTCTGCCCTCTCTCTCTCTCTTCGAATGGGGACGGTGTTGTGGTTTGGTCTCGGCCCTCTCTCTCTCTTCGAATGGGGACGGTGTTGTGGTTTGGTCTCGGTCCCCTCTCTCTCTCTTCGAATGGGGAATGGGGGACGGTGTCGTGGTTTGGTCTCGGCCCCTCTCTCTCTCTTCGAATGGGGACGGTGTCGGGGTTTGGTCTCGGCCCTCTCTCTCTCTTCGAATGGGGACGGTGTCGTGGTTTGGTCTCGGCCCTCTCTCTCTCTTCGAATGGGGACGGTGTCGGGGTTTGGTCTCGGCCCCTCTCTCTCTCTTCGAATGGGGACGGTGTCGTGTCGGGGTTTGGGGTTTGGTCTTCGAATGGGGCGGGGTTTGGTCTCGGCCCTCTCTCTCTCTCTTCGAATGGGGACGGTTTGGTTTGGTCTCGGCCCTCTCTCTCTCTTCGAATGGGGACGGTGTCGGGGTTTGGTCTCGGCCCTCTCTCTCTCTCTTCGAATGGGGACGGTGTCGGGGTTTGGCTCATTAGTCATGAATTGAGACGGCACCACATTATCACTGCATGATGGAGTGTCATTTCACACAGTCACCAGAGAATAGGCTTTAATGTGTCAATTGAGAACCATTGACTCCCAAATGTCATCCATTTTGCTCCAAAGATGTTATTTTTCACTAAGACTGTGTATGGTACATCAATGACCTTTTTCAGTCCTGCTTTTGTCTCACCAAGATGCAGTTGCAAAGCGATATGGACCATGCCAAACTGTTGCAACACTGGGTAGAAAGACACAGGTATCCCCCCAAATAGATTTAGTGAAGGCTGTTTGTACCTGGTGATAAATTAACACATTCAACTGCTGTTCTTTAATGAGCAAGCAGACTAGACTGGCAACACATACAGGAAACACCACACAGTGTACCTACACCTCTGACTACTACCTACTCTACAGCTGCCGTGTTGTTTTGTGCCAGAATTCATTCCCCTATAAGAGTTTCTCCCTGACCGTTTTCAGACTCAGACTGAGTGTTCATACTCGTACTACTCTTAAAAAAAGTATCTTAGATATGAGGACTTTCCAATGCCACTTTGCAGAGGGTGCCCAATTAAGCACTAATGATCATGGGATGGCCCTAAGTGCAGATCTTTTGTTCCTTCTCGCTAGGCCTAATTGGGGCTGGTGTATTCCAATGGGGGTCGAAACAGACTGGAAACCAGTATCTTCACAATGGTGAATCATCTGTGACCTCTCATAACTACGATTTTATCATCGCTGCAGTATCAAACAAGTGTTCATTAATTATGCATATCTACAGTAGAACATGGGGGGGGGTGGGATAATTTCTGATCAGAAGAAGATTTTACTTGTCTCATAGGAAGTATGTTACATAAGAAACCTTCCATTAATGATCCGTTTGAATTCAGGTCTAAGGGAAGACCCAACTAGTTTTGTCATTGTACTAGATTGCTTTTGTCCCTTCTTATAACTGTTATATGTACCGTGCATGTGTTCATGTGCTGTTTAATGTACAGCTGACCTCTTTAGCTGATGCATTCGCTGCAGAAGACCCTGACCTTTACATTGTGAATAATGAGCATGATTAGTCATTACTTTTGGTAAATATGACATGTGAAGCTATAGAAGCAGATAAAAAGCCGAACACTCTATTGGACAGAGAACATTAGTTGACAAGAAGGATAACAAGAACAGCTCTTAATTTGACTTAATTTGATAATTAATGGATATTTTTGTAGGGGGTGATACATTTTTTGTTAGGGCAAATCAATTCTGACACAAGTGGAAATTGCAAACTTTAGAAGCTTTTTTAAACCTTGAATACACTACAACTTTTCATTTCCTGCTGTGATCAAATTAAGATTCAACATCTGAATAAGAGTATGGGGTATCTAAAGCACTTCCTGGGTTCCTACCTCCTCCTTTGTAAAGCCTATTTATGTTGCCTATGCTTCTTACGGTATACATTGCCACCACCACCACCACCACCACCAGTTATTTGCCTCTGGGTTAAAGGCTTTGAACAACAATGACAGATAAATACAAATACAGATTTCAGCGATGCCATATGTCGTACCCAAGAGTATGTTTCATTGCAGTGCGCATACATTTTAAAAAGTTGATGGTAAATAGGCTGGGCACTTCACAGAATATGGATATGAGATGTATTCTCTTGGTGCAGTCTGAGAATACACGAAGACTAAACCAAACGTAGCCACTTTAAATGCATCCGGAGCGCATGCAAGTTGGAATCCGGGCGGCTGAAAAACGAGCGTCCTGTCAAACGCAGCTTGGTACGATTAAGCTCATCATGACAGGATAGCACTTCCAGTCACACACTACTTATTTCCCCTTGTCCTCCCTCTGTTGCTGACTTGATCCATCTCACTCAACATCGAGGTTGGAGGAAATTCACCAATGGGTTATTTATAGGTATTTTGTTCTGCTGTGACGAGTCGTCGCAACAATCTGACATATGAATCTGACATATGTAAATAGCTGCTAAGATACCTGTGAACGGTACTGAAGCCCTTCCCTACATAACAGGGAATAAACCGGGGTTTGTGGTAAATACCCATCCAACCTGCATCCGCGTTCACACTGTAGCACAGCCAGTCTAGTCACTGACGTGCTTGGTCCATAAAGAGGGGAAGCCGCTAGCTGGGATTAAAAACGGTTGCCAGGGTAAAGTTTTGAAGTAGACGGATGTTTGAGGCTTTTGGAGAAGGGGATATCCTTTAACAGTTTCCCTCTGTCTACTGCTTCAGCTTCCATACGGTGTCTGCACTGTGTTCTCCTCTCACTCTTCAACGCTGCGCTCGGGTTTACGAAGACATTTTCATAAGTATATGGCTCAACGGACAAATGTCAGAAGTGTGGAAATGAATTGTAATGTGTGTTTTCTTTTTGTTTTCCAGCCCCTCTGACAGACAAGCCTCCAAAGATCCTGTTCCCCTCAGAAAGCAAACTCAGCATCCTGGAGCTGCAGTTAGGTAAGACACCAACGGGTTTATGTTCCCAGACAAGCACGGTCTCTGTGTGCTACTTTAACCAAAGATAGGGTCACTATGAGTACCACAGTAATGTTTTACCTTAGTAGATCATTTTACAAGGGGATATTTGCATTGATTCAAGATGGGTAGGCTTTACACTCAGTTTAGCCTGCTGTGAATAGAAAACCATTCAGTGTGGTTGTTACTGAGAATACTGGGACAACTTCAACAGAAACTGCTATTTCCATGTCATAGACTGACCAGGTGAATCCAGGGTATGGTAGTATGTGCCAGGAGCACCGGTTTGAGTGTGTCAGTTTACCGTGTGTATCAAGAATGTACAGCACCTAAAGGACATCCAGCCAACTTAACACAACTGTGGGAAGTATTGGAGTCGTGTTGTATTCGGTGCATGTGACTAATAAACTTGGATTTGAGTCAACATGGGCCACTCAGTATATATCACACTACTTGAAATGAAAGATGAAATTGCCAGCAATGCTTTATTTGGAAGGCGAAATTGGACACAGGGAGCACCTGAGAGCTCTGCAGCGATCCAACATGTTTAATTCTGTTTATTATTTTACCTTTATTTAACTAGGCAAGTCATTTAAGAACAAATTCTTATTTTCAATGACAGCTTAGGAACAGTGGGTTAACTGCCTGTTCAGGGGCATAACGACAGATTTGTACCTTGGCGGCTCGGGGGTTTGAACTTGCAACCTTCCGGTTACTAGTCCAACGCTCTAACCACTAGGCTATCCTGCCGTCTCTGAATGGCAAAAAACATCTGATCTGGTTTACCTCAACATACAACATGGACATCTGGATAATATGGGGAAGGAACCTTTCTATCATTTAAAATGGGTTGATGGTAGTATTCCTGCTGATGATTGGCCTGGATCGCTACTGGAGTGACTGAGCATGAATGATGCTCTTTAGTGTGCCTAACCAGCCGCTCATCACAGGGATACATGGGATACTTCCTGCCGCGCTGTGATTGGCCCAGAGCACAAGCAGCTGCGGAGGGAGAGAAAATGGGTCATGATGGAGGTTTCCCTTTGATGTAAATGTGTCACGGTGATGAACACAGGAGGCAGAGGTGCAACGTGGCAATCAGGAAAAGAGGTGCGAGTCATTATGTGGTTTATCAGATAAAATGTTTGGGGATGGAGGGTGATTCTACGCAGTCCATTCACTGACAGGCCAGAAGCTTATATGCTATACTGAGCAACTAAGGCAGCAGTCAAATCACAGATATATATATTTTTTTACTTCCCTGAAGGTTTCTGCATTTTCTGACTGAGAAAATTCACAGTAAATTCTGTAGACACTGTTGATCTCCTCTGTATCCAAACATGTTTCAACATGGAAGAGATCAGGTTTTGAACTACAGTGTATCTGGATTGGTGGGGGTCCTGTGTTTTCATGCTCACCCGTGCTTTAATATGGTTTCCCAGTCACATATTCATAATACATGTGGGGGAGCCTGTTTGAAGTTCCAGCTATACAAAATCCTGTCACTTACTCCCATTGTCACGGTAACATGTTCATGTCACCACCTCAGACAGGGTAGTAAGTGAGGGGGTAGAAAGTGGAGAGAGGGGTTGGAGAGAGGAGAGAGGGGGTGTAGAGAGGAGAGAGGGAAGAGAGGGGGTGGAGAGGGGAGAGAGGGGAGTGAGGAGGTGGAGAGGGGAGAGAGGGGGTGGAGAGTGGAGAGAGGGGAGTGAGGGGGTAGAAAGTGGAGTGAGGGGTTGGAGAGGGTGTGAGAGGGGAGGGTGGGAGAGGGGGTAGAGAGGGTGTAGAGGGGAGGGTGGGAGGGGGAGTGAGAGGGGAGGGTGGGAGAGGGGGTGGAGAGGGGGGAGAGGGTGTAGAGGGGAGGGGGTGGAGAGGGGAGAGAGGGGTTTGAGAGTAGGGAGAGAGAGGGTGGAGAGGGGAGAGAGAGGGGGTGGACGGGGAGAGAGGGGGTAGAGGGGGTAAAGAGGGGAGAGAGAGGGTGCAGAGTGAAGAGAGTAGGTGGAGAGAGGAGAGAGGGGATGGAGAAGGGAGAAAGAGGGGGTGGAGAGGGCAGAGAGGAGAGAGAGAGGGGATGTATAGGGGGTGGAGAGAGAGAAGAGAGAAGGGAATGTTTAATATTCATTCCCTCATTAAATATAGAAACATAAATGGCTACAGTTGACAGTTAATTAGGCGAGCACGAGAGGAGGAAGAGAAGAGAGGAGGAGGGAGGGAGAAAGGGAAGAATAAAGAGAGGAGTGAGGGAGAGAGCAGGAGTGAAGGAGGGAAGGAAGGATGATGAGAGATGGAGGAAACGAGAGGAGAGTAATGGAGGAGGACAGGAGATGAAAAGAGAGGGAGCCGTAAACTGCAGGCCCAAATTAATCAACACCTATTTTTTCTCTTACCATTTCACAATCGATTCCCTAATAGTTATTTAATAAAAACGTGTTGTATAAATCCTTGCTGTGGCCCTGGGTGGGCAGCATTACTGTGTCTCCTCAAGGCCCGCCCAGTAGAACAAATCAGATTCATCATTGTGTCGGTGAGTCTGTTATACCATTAGATGCATTATGTTCACAGTGTTGCATTGTGGGACTATATCCTCCTTGCTAACGCACTTTAGGTGTGTTATCATGAGAGATTGGTCAGCAGAGGAAATGGTGAACCTGTATTGACCTTTGGCAGCCTAAAGAAGTGATGACATGTTTGCCTGCTAATGTAAATAACATCCCACTCTGTCTAAAAGTAGACCAAACAAAAAGTCATGTGTTTCACCTTGGTCCTGATCTGGTGTCTGTATTTTCCCAAGGATGGATGTTTCATAATGCTTTTATCATAATGCTCTTAATGTAGTCAGTGAGTACAACACTGTACAGTACCTTCTATCCAAAGAGAATAGTGGTGACTCAGAGACCCCATTTAGGAGCACTCCCCCACCCCCACCCCTTCATGAAGAGCAGCACCCTCCCTCCCCCACCCCCACCCCTTCATAGAGAGCAGCACCCTCCCTCCCCCACCCCCCACCCCCTCATAAAGAGCAGCACCCTCCCTCCCCCACCCCCACCCCTTCATAAAGAGCAGCACCCACCCACTCCCCCACCCCCACCCCCTCATAAAGAGCAGCACCCTCCCTCCCCCACCCCCACCCCCTCATAAAGAGCAGCACCCACCCACTCCCCCACCCCCATCCCTTCATAAAGAGCAGCACCCTCCCTCCCCACCCCCACCCCTTCATAAAAGCAGCACCCTCCCTCCCCCACCCCTTCATAAAGAGCGGCACCCTCCCCCACCCCACCCCTTCATAGAGAGCAGCACCCTCCCTCCCCCTTCCCCACCCCTTCATAAAGAGCAGCACCCTCCCTCCCCCACCCCTTCATAAAGAGCAGCACCCTCCCTCCCCCTCCCCCACCACTTCATAAAGAGCAGCACCCTCCCCCATCCCCCCCCCACGCCTTCATAAAGAGCAGCACCCTCCCCCACCCCTTCATAAAGAAGAGCACCCTCCCACTCCCCCACCCCTTCATAAAGAGGAGCACCCTCCCACTCCCCACCCCTTCATAAAGAGGAGCACCCTCCCACTCCCCCACCCCCACCCCTTCATAAAGAGGAACACCCTCCCACTCCCCAACCTACCCCTTCATAAAAGCAGCACCCTCCCTCCCCCACCCCCACCCCTTCATAAAGAGCAGCACCCTCCCTCCCCCTCCCCACCCTTTCATAAAGAGCAGCACTCCCCCTCCCCCACCCCTTCATAAAGAGCAGCACCCTCCCTCCCCCACCCCTTCATTAAGAGCAGCACCCCCGCATCCCTTCATAAAGAGCAGCACCCTCCCTCCCCCTCCCCCATCCCTTCATAAAGAGCAGCACCCTCCCCCCCCCTCCCCCACCCCTTCATAAAGAGCAGCAACCTCCCACTCCTCCAACCCTTCATAAAGAACAGCATCCTCCCCTCTCCCAACCCTTCATAAAGAGCAGCAACCTCCCACTCCTCCAACCCTTCATAAAGAACAGCATCCTCCCCCTCTCCCAACCCATCATAAAGAGCAGCAACCTCCCACTCCTCCAACCCTTCATAAAGAACAGCATCCTCCCCGCTCCCAACCCTTCATAAAGAGCAGCACCCTCCCTCCCCCTCCCCCATCCCTTCATAAAGAGCAGCACCCTCCCTCCCCTCCCCCACCCCTTCATAAAGAGCAGCAACCTCCCACTCCTCCACCCCTTCATAAAGAACAGCATCCTCCCCTCTCCCACCTCCTCATAAAGAGGAGCACCCTCCCCCCCTCCCCACCCCTTCATAAAGAGCAGCACCCTCCCTCCCCCTCCCCCACCCCTTCATAAAGAGCAGCAACCTCCCACTCCTCCAACCCTTCATAAAGAACAGCATCCTCCCCTCTCCCAACCCTTCATAAAGAGGAGCACCCTCCCTCACCCCTTCATAAAGAGCAGCACCCTCCCCCACCCCTTCATAAAGAGCAGCACCCTCCCCCACCCCTTCATAAAGAGGAGCACCCTCCCACTCCCCCACCCCCACCCCTTCATAAAGAGGAGCACCCTCCCACTCCCCCACCCCCACCCCTTCATAAGAGAGGGCACCCTCCCACTCCCCCACCCCCACCCCTTCATAAAGAGGAGCACCCTCCCCTCCCCCACCCCTTCATAAAGAGCAGCAACCTCCCACTCCTCCAACCCTTCATAAAGAACAGCATCCTCCCCTCTCCCAACCCTTCAAAAGAGCAGCAACCTCCCACTCCTCCAACCCTTCATAAAGAACAGCATCCTCCCCTCTCCCAACCCTTCATAAAGAGCAGCAACCTCCCACTCCTCCAACCCTTCATAAAGAACAGCATCCTCCCCTCTCCCAACCCTTCATAAAGAGCAGCACCCTCCCTCCCCTCCCCCATCCCTTCATAAAGAGCAGCACCCTCCCTCCCCTCCCCCACCCCTTCATAAAGAGCAGCAACCTCCCTCCCCCACCCCTTCATAAAGAGCAGCAACCTCCCCCCCCCTCCCCCACCCCTTCATAAAGAGGAGCACCCTCCCACTCCCCCACCCCTTCATAAAGAGGAGCACCCTCCCACTCCCCCACCCCTTCTTAAAGAGGGAAACAGTTATTCCCTCTGCTAAAGTTTGCACAATGCCTCATTGAATGTAATGGTAAACGATTGCCGGTTTTACTGTCCTCCAAACCCAGCAGATGTGATCACTCTTGTGGAAAATAATTAGTCTTGCATTATTACGGTGGCTGGACTGGCGCCCATCAGCACACAAGGGCAATAAGGATCTCATCCTTCACCTCCATCCCCCATCTTCTCCCCCTCCTCTCCTTTTTTACAACCATCCCCTCATCTCTTCCCTCCTTCTCTCCTCCTTCACCTCCACCCCCTCCCTCCTCCTCACCTCCTCCCCTTCCCCTCCATCCCCATCCCCCTCCTCCCCCTCCCTCTTTCACCAACATCCCCCGACTCCTCCTCCCCCTCCTCTCCTCCTTTACCACCATCCCCCATCTCCTCCTCCTCTCCTCCCTTTTCTCCATACCCCATCTCCTCTCCCCTTCCTCTCCTCCTTAATCTCCATCCCCCATCTCTCCCCTCTTCTCCTCCTTAATCTCCATCCCCCTCCTCCTCTCCTCCTTTTTCTCCATCCCCCATCTCCTCCTCCCCCTCCTCCTCCTTAATCTCCATCCCCCATGTCCTCCCCCTCCTCTCCTTCTTCATCACCTTATCCCCATCTCCTCCCCCTCTCTCCTCCTTCACCAACATGCCCCCATATCCTCCCCCTCCTCTCCTCCTTCAACACCATCACCTCATCTCCTCCCCCTTCTCTCCTCCTTCTCCACATTGCCCCCATCTCCCCCTCCTCTCTTCCTTCCCCTCCATCCCCCATCTTTCCCCTATCCTCTCCTCCTTCCCCACCATCCCCCCATCTCCCCCTTCTCTCCTCCTTCCCCACCATCCTCTATCTCCTCCCCCCTTCTCTCTGCTCCCTCAGTGTAAGATAGGACGGTCTCCTCAGAGCTAACAATGCATCCTCTGCTGGGTCAGTGACAGAGAGAGAAGTTAGCTTGCCTCAGACACACACACACACAGCTAGTCATTTCTAAATTATGTTGGTCCTTTGTGGAGCTGACTGGGTGGGTGACATCCTCTGGCCTCATTGTCCTCTACCAGGCTGACATTTCATCTGAGTCTAATGGAATTGAGGGCTGTGTCAGTCAGACCAGAACATACAGCGACCACTCAACCAGGCCAGCTGTGTTGCCTGTGTGTTGGTCTCCCAAATGGCACCTTATTCCCATTGTAGTGCATTACTTTAGACCAGAGCCCCTCCTCTCTCTCTAAGCACTGGTCAAAAGGAGTCCACTGTAGAAGGACTAGGGTGTCATTTGGGAGACCAACACACAGGCAACACAGCTGGCCTGGTTGAGTGGTGGCTGTTTGTTCTGGTCTGACTGACACAGGCCTCACTTCCATCAAAAAGGAGAAAAAGGAGGAGAGGAAGGGGAGGAGATGGGGTGTCATTTGGCCTAGCAAAATGTCATTGAAAAGACGGCTATGCCCGACAGTCTACGTTCAGTTTTGAAAGTTGAAAATACATATTTTTCATGTCATTTAGGTTTGGATGGAACTTCACATTTTTTAAATGTCAATGTACTTGCAGGCTATACATATAGACGCAGTATAGAACATTCTATATTGTCTATGAACAATTTGATTAACAATTGTACATCACTTCAGTATTTACACACAGTATTTATTTACAACATTCACAGACTAATTGTCTTTAATCTACTACTGAAGAAGCGTGACTCTAATAATCTTATTTCATATTTTAAGTATCCAGCTTGACAAAAGATACATGTTGCAATATTTCGTGCCTCAATATTAAGTGAATTAATGGTGCAACCAACTGATTTATTTTTTTACGATTATATTGTGTACAAACAATGGAGTATTGCATCCTATTCTTACTCTTTTAATCAATGGCATCAACATCCTGCAAAACCAATTAACCCAATCAACCGACCAATCAACCGGATCTTGCAAAACAAATGAACAAATATATGCAAAAGCAACACATATCTTGGTCCATGTTAGTATGAAAAACAGTATAAATTCAGTATGTATCTTCCACTATGTCAAAAGTGTGCATGGTATGTACGTTTATTATCACTTGGCATTAGGTTTAGATGCAGGAAAGTCACATTGTGCTCGAAATGTATTTATAAAACCATTTTTACATCAGCCGATGTCACAAAGTGCTGTACAGAAACCCAGCCTAAAACCCCAAACAGCAAGCAATGCAGATATAGAAGCACTGTGGCTAGGAAAAACTCCCTAGAAAGGCAGGAACCTAGGAAGAAACCTAGAGAGGAACCAGGCTATGTGGGGTGGCCAGTCCTCTTCTGGCTGTGCCGGGTGGAGATTATAACAGTACATGGCCAAGATGTTCAAACGTACATAGATGACCAGCAGGGACAAATAATAATAATCACAGTGGTTGTAGAGGGTGCAACAGGTCAGCACCTCCGGAGTAAATGTCAGTTGGCTTTTCATAACCGATCATTCAGAGTTAGAGACAGCAGGTGCGGTAGAGAGAGAGAGCCTAAAACAGTAGGTCTGGGACAGGTAGCACGTCGGTGAACAGGTCAGTGGTCCATAGCCGCAGGCAGAACAGTTGAAACTGGAGCAGCAGCATGACCAGGTGGACTGGGGACAGCAAGGAGTCATCAGGCCAGGTAGTCCTGAGGCATGGTCCTAGGGCTCAGGTCCTCTGGGAGAAGAGAAGGAGAAAGAGAATGAGAGAGAGAAAGGGAGAAAGACTTAAATTAAATTGCGCAACAGCTTTTTCTAACATTTTTGAGAGGAATGGGAGATTTGATATAGGCCGATAGTCGTTTGGCTTTTTCAAGAGAGGCTTTATTACAACCACTTTTAGTGAGTTTGGTACACATCCAGTGGATAGAGAGCCATTTATTATGTTCAACATAGGAGGGCCAAGCACAGGAAGCAGCTCTTTCAGTAGTTTAGTTAGAATAGGGTCCAGTATGCAGTTTGAAGGTTTAGAGGCCATTACTATTTTCATCAATGTGTCAAGAGATATAGTATTAAACAACTTGAATGTCTGGTTTGGAGAAATACGCAGATTTAAAGAGGAGCCCGTAATTTGTCCGTAATTTGCTTTCTAATGATCATGATCTTTCCGTCAAAGAAGTTCATAAATTTTTCACTGCTGAAATGAAAGCCATTCTATCTTGGTGAATGCTGCTTTTTAGTTAGCTTTGTGATAGGATCAAAAATACATTTTGGATTGTTCTTATTCTCCTCAATTAAGTTGGTAAATAGGATGATCGATCAGCAGTGAGGGCTCCTCACGGTACTGCCGTTCCAATTTTCTGGAAGCTTGCTTCAGGGCTTGTGTATTTTCTGTATACCAGGGAGCTAGTTTCTTATGACAACATATTTTTAGGGAGGAGAACACACCCTCTGCCACACCATGTCTGAGCGCGTGCAGGAGGAGAACACACCCTCTGCCACACCATGTCTGAGCGCGTGCAGGAGGAGAACACACCCTCTGCCACACCATGTCTGAGCGCGTGCAGGAGTAGAACACACCCTCTGCCACACCATGTCTGAGCGCGTGCAGGAGTAGAACACACCCTCTGCCACACCGTGTCTAAGGGCGTGCAGGAGGAGAACACACCCTCTGCCACACCGTGTCTAAGGGCGTGCAGGAGGAGAACACACCCTCTGCCACACCATGTCTGAGGACGTGCAGGAGGAGAAGCGAGGGGCCAGCCCCTCAAACACTAACCCTGCAGAAAGAGACACATAATTATGTAACTCTCCTGATGAATGGAAAAGTGCAGGAGGAACACCATGTTGAATACTGCCTTGCTAACCACTGTGACCCTGAACACAGGCCTTCCTCAGTGTATGGGCCATAAAAGTCAGCGAGCAGTCTTTTCCATCTGGTAACAACACAGTGTATTGACAGTGAGTGACGCACATAGTAACATACATGTTCTATGTAGACAGTTTAAGTTAAAACAGACATAAACAGGCCCTTCATCAGAATGTACTCTACTGCGTTAAATAAATACTATCATCTGCATTATATCAATTTGACATACAAACAGATGGATGGAGATACAAACCTCTCAGAGCCTGACAGATTCTCTCCAGCACAGTCTAAGGGTGTTTATAAAAGCCAATTAAAAGCTTAGTCCCCCCCATAATCAAACAAGTATAATGGCAAAGCTAAGAGCTTGTCAGTGATATATAACCGAATGGAAGAGTTTTTCCTCCTTATGAACATGTTTGGTTCTGGTATCGTATCGTAACCCATGTTTCTAGATACGTATCAGATTGTGCTGAAAGGGAACGATATACCCCTAGGGGATGTATAGCGCTTTGGAATGAAAACCCTTCAAATGTTTCATTTTAAGTTTTAACAACGATGCAAAAACCCAACTGTTACAACATGGTTATGGGCGTAAAAAGAAGACACCTGCACCATGTCAGATATAGAGATGAAATGTATTACATCTTGAGTTTGCATCCCAATATTACACTTTATATACATCACAGAAGACTGAAATATAACAAAACTGTTTGACATAGAAACACCAGATTTTCGGCGGGTTTTGAAATTATGAAAAATATTAATAACATTCCAGCCATGAGGTCATTTGACTGCAGGAAAAGGCTACCAGTTATACCACTGCCTTGATAATAATATAATTCGCTAACTATTACAGTTGTCACTCATCAATTAAGTGAAGTTTGTTTTAAGGAGGATGCACAACTCCCTCATCTTCGAACTGCATTTGCCAGACACACACACACACACACACACACAAGAGAGCCAGGGAGAAGCAAAAGCGGTAGGGGCAGAGAGGAGGGTGAAGGTTTCAATTAAATTTGGGAGGCTGATTCTACAGATTGACAAGATAATACAAACGGTGCAGTAAGGGCTGTTGCTGTGATCTTATTACCTCCACACCGGCAGTCATCGTGTGGTTTTCCATTGCGAAATGCCATCAAAAACCACATCCAACACTTGTCACCAAAACAGTATTCTGCTTTCACAACTCACCTCACTGTGATGGATCAATTTGAAGAAAGAAGTTCACCAACAGTTTGAAACTGAGTGGAAAACATGGTTGTTGTGGATGTTGTTTCAAAGCCTAACGACGAAATGGACAGCGCTTTGAGTGTGGACTGTATTATTATGCATACTGGATGGACTGGTTACATTATGCTACACTCCAAACGTTCTATCCATGAGTCTGGGAGAGAATATACAGGCCAAGGAAATGCTATTGGTTCATTGATTGTGCAGGGCGGCTTACAGTTAACCTACAATTATAGTGAATTTGTATTTGATTTTGAATAGCCTAGTAATAGGGATTTTTTGTTATATTTTCCTAATGAATAGGCAGACACATTACCTTTAGCTACAGGATATCTCACCACCATGCTTTTCCACCTCCTCTCCTCTCTCCTTCTTTCCTTTCTTGAGAGAGAGGGGCTGTCAACAGTTTAATGAAATATGTTTTGATGTGAAAACATGTTACTATCGATGTTCCCGAACAGATTTCACTAGGTTTCCCAAATTAAGCACTGTGTGGCAGTAGGAACAGGGTTGGAGAGCCCATGGCATACAGAGTTTGGGCGGAATATCACCTGTCGCGCAGAAAGAGGCTGAATTCTCCTCAAACAGTGGTTGATGTGTGGGGTGAAATAACCTGAGCAGCCTATCTGGCATTCGCTATTGAAGTGCATATGGAGGACATGTCATTTTCCCCTGCTCCTGTTCGTCGGGCCATTCTAAATCAAAACAAATTTGACATATTAGTAAAGACAAGATTCAATTCAAAATATTTTTATTTATTTATTTTATTTTATTTATTTTACCTTTATTTAACCAGGTAGGCAAGTTGAGAACAAGTTCTCATTTACAATTGCGACCTGGCCAAGATAAAGCAAAGCAGTTCGACAGATACAACGACACAGATTTACACATGGAGTAAAACAAACATACAGTCAATAATACAGTATAAACAAGTCTATATACAATGTGAGCAAATGAGGTGAGAAGGGAGGTAAAGGCAAAAAAGGCCATGGTGGCAAAGTAAATACAATATAGCAAGTAAAACACTGGAATGGTAGTTTTGCAATGGAAGAATGTGCAAAGTAGAAATAAAAATAATGGGGTGCAAAGGAGCAAAATAAATAAATAAATAAAAATTAAATACAGTTGGGAAAGAGGTAGTTGTTTGGGCTAAATTATAGGTGGGCTATGTACAGGTGCAGTAATCGGTGAGCTGCTCTGACAGTTGGTGCTTAAAGCTAGTGAGGGAGATAAGTGTTTCCAGTTTCAGAGATTTTTGTAGTTCGTTCCAGTCATTGGCAGCAGAGAACTGGAAGGAGAGGCGGCCAAAGAAAGAATTGGTTTTGGGGGTGACTAGAGAGATATACCTGCTGGAGCGTGTGCTACAGGTGGGAGATGCTATGGTGACCAGCGAGCTGAGATAAGGGGGACTTTACCTAGCAGGGTCTTGTAGATGACATGGAGCCAGTGGGTTTGGCGACGAGTATGAAGCGAGGGCCAGCCAACGAGAGCGTACAGGTCGCAATGGTGGGTAGTATATGGGGCTTTGGTGACAAAACGGATTGCACTGTGATAGACTGCATCCAATTTGTTGAGTAGGGTATTGGAGGCTATTTTGTAAATGACATCGCCAAAGTCGAGGATTGGTAGGATGGTCAGTTTTACAAGGGTATGTTTGGCAGCATGAGTGAAGGATGCTTTGTTGCGAAATAGGAAGCCAATTCTAGATTTAACTTTGGATTGGAGATGTTTGATATGGGTCTAGAAGGAGAGTTTACAGTCTAACCAGACAACTAAGTATTTGTAGTTGTCCACGTATTCTAAGTCAGAGCCGTCCAGAGTAGTGATGTTGGACAGGCGGGTAGGTGCAGGTAGCGATCGGTTGAAGAGCATGCATTTAGTTTTACTTGTATTTAAGAGCAATTGGAGGCCACGGAAGGAGAGTTGTATGGCATTGAAGCTTGCCTGGAGGGTTGTTAACACAGTGTCCAAAGAAGGGCCGGAAGTATACAGAATGGTGTCGTCTGCGTAGAGGTGGATCAGAGACTCACCAGCAGCAAGACTCACCAGCAGCACCTCATTGATATATACAGAGAAGAGAGTCGGTCCAAGAATTGAACCCTGTGGCACCCCCATAGAGACTGCCAGAGGTCCGGACAGCAGACCCTCCGATTTGACACACTGCGAGGCAATCATTTGAGAAACCAAGGCTGTCGAGTCTGCCGATGAGGATGTGGTGATTGACAGAGTCGAAAGCCTTGGCCAGATCAATGAATACGGCTGCACAGTAATGTTTCTTATCGATGGCGGTTAAGATATTGTTTAGGACCTTGAGCGTGGCTGAGGTGCACCCAGGACCAGCTCTGAAACCAGATTGCATAGCAGAGAAGGTATGGTGAGATTCGAAATGGTCGTTAATCTGTTTGTTGACTTGGCTTTCGAAGACCTTAGAAAGGCACGGTAGGATAGATATAGGTCTGTAGCAGTTTGGGTCAAGAGTGTCCCCCCCTTTGAAGAGGGGGATGACCGCAGCTGCTTTCCAATCTTTGGGAATCTCAGACGACACGAAAGAGAGGTTGAACAGGCTAGTAATAGGGGTGGCAACAATTTCGGCAGATAATTTTAGAAAGAAAGGGTCCAGATTGTCTAGCCCGGCTGATTTGTAGGGGTCCAGATTTTGCAGCTCTTTCAGAACATCAGCTGAATGGATTTGGGAGAAGGAGAAATGGGGAAGGCTTGGGCTAGTTGCTGTTGGGGTGCAGTGCTGTTGACCGGGGTAGGAGTAGCCAGGTGGAAAGCATGGCCAGCCGTAGAAAAATGCTTATTGAAATTCTCAATTATGGTGGATTTATCAGTGGTGACAGTGTTTCCTATCTTCAGTGCAGTGGGCAGCTGGGAGGAGGTGTTCTTATTCTCCATGGACTTTACAGTGTCCCAGAACTTTTTGAGTTAGTGTTGTAGGAAGCAAATTTCTGCTTGAAAAAGCTAGCCTTGGCTTTTCTAACTGCCTGTGTATAATGGTTTCTAGCTTCCCTGAACAGCTGCATATCACGGGGGCTGTTCGATGCTAATGCAGAACGCCATAGGATGTTTTTGTGTTGGTTAAGGGCAGTCAGGTCTGGGGAGAACCAAGAGCTATATCTGTTCCTGGTTCTAAATTTCTTGAATGGGGCATGTTTATTTAAGATGGTTAGGAAGGCATTTAAAAAAAATATCCAGGCATCCTCTACTGACGGGATGAGATCAATATCCTTCCAGGATACCCCGGCCAGGTCGATTAGAAAGGCCTGCTCGCAGAAGTGTTTCAGGGAGCGTTTTACAGTGATGAGTGGAGGTCGTTTGACCGCTGACCCATTACAGATGCAGGCAATGAGGCAGTGATAGTCTGATGTGTGAAAATTTGATCACTTGATGAGAGAACAGCGTGTGCAGCCGAGTCAAGGAACAGAGCGAAAGCTTTTTTTGCGACTTTCTCAAATCATCAATAACCTATAGTCGCCTCACGCAGTTTTGATTTCTAAGACAGAAGGTTTGTATCAATCACAACTAAAATTGCCAAATAACTCATTTAGCCTCTAGGACATGTTTTAAATGATCTCTTTTACGCTCGTCATAGCAGAACATAAAAAAAGCTAAAAACATTTTATAAATACTTTATTGTGTATATTTTCATAAAGCCACCATCATTTACTCAATATAGGCTATGCAATATATGATTATTTTCGTGGATCTCATGTTTTCAATGAGTACAGCAAGCTTTCGGTCAGGCTGATCTTCCACCAAAATGGACTAAACATAGCCCAATTTGGGATTGCTATTTTTGAGCAAAAATAACAGCCATAATTTTTATTTAACCGGGCAAGTCAGTTAAGAACAAATTCTTATTTTCAATGACAGCCTAGGAACAGTGGGTTAACGGCCTGTTCAGGGGCAGAATGACAGATTTGTACCTTGTCAGCTCGGGGATTTGTACTTGCAACTTTCCGGTTACTAGCCCAACACTCTAACCACTAGGCTACACTGATAAGTGACTCCCCTCTGACATCGTCGTTCGTAGCTAACGAGAGGATACATGCCAATGGGCCGGTCGGGGTGTGAGTCACTCACTGAGTAGCAACCTCCTCTAGCTCTGGCACTCTCTCTGTCTTTCTTTATCTCTCTCTCTCTCTCTCTCTCTCTCTCTCTTTCTCTCTTTCCTCCCTTCTCTATCTCTCGTTTCCCATGTGAATTCTCAACCTGAGAGCTGTAAACACACCAGTCAGCCTACTGCAGTTCAGACAGAGACAGAATAGTAGACTCTCTCACAAGTAGGTCACCATCATAGAGTTGGGAAAGACGATCATCCCTTCTCATTTAAGAACAGATCATATTTGTATCAACACTCTCCATACAGTTACTTCAATGTTCATTGTTCCAGTATCCCTTTGCTCTTCTTTCCAAGACTTTTTCAGGTCGATGTGGTAAATGACAATGTTCTGAAATGGCTCAGGTACCATTTACATGGATGAGTATTGGACATTGATGACTGGGTTGCTATGTGGGAAAGGTGTACAGAAGTCAGAGAGACAAGTTTTAGATGAGGGAGAAGATGGTGCAAAAACCAGAGGGTAGAGGACAGGAATGACCAATACCAAGAATCCATCACATCCCGCCTCTTCTCTGGATCATGATTATCATGATGTAACGGGGTCAAAAAGTCATCGGGTTCGCACAAAGAATCATAGATTGTTTCCAGTAATTGGAGATCATGGGTTGACACCCGGCCTCAGTCTTATTCCACACTCTTTCTCTGACATGTCATGCCATACATGGAAACACTATAGTCAGAGTAAGCAAGGCCCAGGATGGAATTCATTTTGCTTTGTCCGACATGTTGTGTCTATCCTTCAGCAGAACCAGTGCATTATGTGACCACTCCATCAAGAGTACATCCAGTGAACTTCAGGGAATAAAAAGGACCTCTACTGTCCTTTTGACTTTTTTAACACCTGTACTGTTCAGTGTCCTTTTCAAAGGCATTGCCTCCAGTGAGTTACCTATGAAAAGCCTTTCCTGTGCATATCATACTATATAAATGCCACCAGCTAGGGTTTGTAATATTTCCCATTCCCACTCCTTTAGCTCAGTCCTAGATAGTTCCATTACTGTGATGAAGACAGTACTTTGAATTAAGCCTGTCTTAGAACAGCAGTACTGAGGAAGGACAGGGAGGCTGGGAAGCTCCTGTGAAACTGTGGCGGTAAGGAACTCTGCCATTTTCACAGTCGAATGCCCGTCTCTTCCTCATCTTTGCCAGGCAGCGCACTGCACTGCAGCTGACTGCCTCTCCCTCTCTCTTCATCTCTCTCTCTCCCTCTTTCTTCCTCTCTCCTTCTTTCTAAATGTCACAGTGGCAGCCGAGCTCCGCGCAATGCCAAGAGTTCAGAGCTCCCAGATCAATATTACATCATTTCTCTCAATTAGGACATATTTATTCCCCTCAAGTTATTGTATGTCTGAGTGGATTCCATCTGCATTCCGGACACGTCTCCAGAGAGATCCAACAACATCCACAGTCGCTAGGGGAGATGGAGGGGGAGAAAGAAACCATTTAAGATTCAGACTGTGGGTGAAATATGATGGTGTCTTACCTTGGGTTATTACAGATGAAAGTGGGATGTAAGAGAAGGAACACTGTCCCAAATGGTTAATATTATGCCCTGCAGGACTACCAACATTAATCCTGTCTGTCATTTTAGGGTAGTGGTGAAAAATGGGAGGGGTATTCTAATTAGGGGGTGAACTTTACCTCCTACTGGGGATTTACAGAAGGATCTTAATTAGGTTGATAGATCCTGGCCATACTGGAACCCATCTCATCTCCAGCAGACTAAATGAGAATAATTGCATTGAACTCCCATCATAGAACTGTCTAAGATATATGTGATACTGTGATTTACCTGTTCAAACTGGTTCCTTGTGTTCTGAGAATGTTCTGCCATTGGATGTAGCTAGAACTCCTGACTTTATCAGGAGGTGTAGCTAGAACTACTCTGACTTTATCAGGAGGTGTAGCTAGATCTACTCTGACTTTATCAGGAGGTGTATCTAGAACTACTCTGACATTATCATGAGGTGTAGCTAGAACTACTCTGACTTTACCAGGAGATGTAGCTAGAACTACTCTGACTTTATCAGGAGGTGTATCTAGAACTACTCTGACTGTATCAGGAGGTGTAGCTAGAACTACTCTGACTTTACCAGGAGATGTAGCTAGAACTACTCTGACTTTATCAGGAGGTGTAGCTAGAACTACTCTGACTTTACCAGGAGGTGTAGCTAGAACTACTCTGACTTTATCAGGAGGTGTATCTAGAACTACTCTGACTTTACCAGGAGTTGTAGCTAGAACTACTCTGACTTCATCAGGAGGTGTAGCTAGAACTACTCTGACTTTATCAGGAGGTGTAGCTAGAACTACTCTGACTTTATTAGGAGGTGTATCTAGAACTACTCTGACTTTATCAGGAGGTGTATCTAGAACTACTCTGACTTTATCAGGAGGTGTAGCTAGAACTACTCTGACTTTACCAGGAGGGGTAGCTAGAACTACTCTGACTTTACCTGGAGGGGTAGCTAGAACTACTCTGACTTTATCAGGAGGTGTAGCTAGAACTACTCTGACTTTACCAGGAGGTGTAGCTAGAACTTCTCTGACATTATCAGGCGGTGTAGCTAGAACTACTCTGACTTTATCAGGCGGTGTATCTAGAACTACTCTGACTTTATCAATAGAATTTCTCTGACTTTATCAGGTGGTGTAGCTAGAACTTCTCTGACTTTATCAATAGAATTTCTCTAACTTTATCAGGTGGTGTAGCTAGAACTTCTCTGACTTTATCAATAGAATTTATCTAACTTTATCAGGTGGTGTAGCTAGAACTTCTCTGGCTTTATACTCCAGGAATTCCCACCACCTACAATTACCTCCAGTTGAGCTGGTTTAATACGTCTTGCATTACTGTTCAATAAACTAAAATTGTTCAAGTTAGTACACACCACACCAGTTAGTATGAACAATGGTTAGGCTTATAAATGATGGTTAAATGAATCACATCCACAGGGTCGTTTCCTCATTATTTCCAGAGTATCCACTTTCTGCTATACGTCCTTCTGTTTCTCTCAGCTCTCCTCTGTTACCCTGAAGCTCTGTAATTAGCTTGTGCTCAGCGCCTTCGGTGACTCAGACAGTACAGACACCACCGTTGCTTTGTACTGTAGCTAGCTGGCTGGCTGCCTGTCCTGCTACCACTACCCCAGTCCAACCGTTAGTCATCCACCTAGAGGCTCTCGTCCACTTATAGAACTGCAGCATGGATGCCAGGGATACAGTATGTATGGCATAGCAGATGCTTTTATCCTAAGCTAAGTAGACCCTAGTAGAGCGTATTTTGTTATTATGACCCCAGCAGGAATCAAACCCACGACCCTGGCGTTGCTAGCACCACTCATTCGGAGTCTTACTGTGTAATGCCCCTGGTGTTAGACAGCTTTTAGTGTTGAGTGTCCAGTCGGGTACTATGCTGTAGTTCCCTGTGGATTGGATTAGCCCTGCTTAACCCCAGTCTAACACTCACCTTGTCTCTCTGGGAGTCACAACTCCCAGAGAAGCAGGAAGAGATTAAATGACAGAGCAGTATCTCTCAACCTCAGCTGTAGTAGATAGTGAGAGGTATTTTGGGTGGTCCTTGTGGGTATAACTTGAAATAACCGGCAAAAAAAGATCATACATTCTATTTGTTTTTCTGTATCTTTCATCTTTTAGATTGTTGTAGTTGTGTAGTTTGAGGTAAATATTGGAAGTTTGGACCGTGTACTGAAATAAACTTCACATGGCATGAAAGCTGAGCCTGGGCCAACGCAGGAGAAGAGAAAACCCAAAATGAGAAATGACAAGGAATGACAAGGAAACGACAGCCTCCTCAGAACCTGAACATAGGAAGGCTGCGCTAACGTTTGGCTTTGAAAGCTGCTCCACTTCTGACTGCTTTACATAACTAAAACTAATCCAAACTATCACCGGCGAGAAATAGACACAGCAAACTTTTCCTTGTTATTCGCCCCCCCCCCCGAACTGCATCCATCTTAATTTTGGAAGTTCAGAAGAGTTCATTCAGCAAAGTTGTGTTCATTCAGCACAGTTAGTGATGCCAAGGTAACTTTGGTGCACAGGGCTTGACCTTGGCTTGGTGTGTCCTGTGTCATGGTGTTGGTCAAACAGAGGGGGAGAGGGGGGGGCATTTTAGAGGTCACGGCTCTGTGAATTCAGAGCCAAAGCCATACGGTGCATATGTGGTGGGGAGGGACAGGGACAGAGCAGAGAGCTGTGATGCTGGGCCAGAGAGCTGGAGGGTTGGGAGGGCAGGAGAGAGGAAAGGAGGAGGATGAGGAGAGGAGAGGAGGGTCTGTGGTGATACTGTGACAGAAAACAGTGACCAGTCACACATAAGAACACAGTCTGTCACAGTCAAATGTCACAGTCCAGCTAATATGGTCTGTCAGGCCAGGGTAACATGACTGGCCCAAACTTTTAACTTGCTGTATGGTGTTCAGCTCTGCACTATCACTCCCCACCATGTCATGGTTCGTGACACAATGTGACCTTTCCTGTTGTGGAAACATGGAAGGTGAATAGATTACAAACGCAGTTGAATAGTCCCTTGATATACCCAAGAACACCATTAGATTTTACACTATCCAGCCATATTGCAGGGATTGAGAAATATTGAAACCAAAATCACTCAACACCTCACCTCTGCTAACCATGTGTATGTGACAAATAAAATGTGATTTGATTTGATTTGAAAGGGTGACAGACTATTTAATATTCAGAGAGAGTGAATAGTCTTTCATTTGTCCATTGAATCCCAAGTGCTTGCTTTGTGTACCGGATCCATCAACATGGAGCTTCAACACCATCTGAAACCCTATCATCAGAGAACAGTGTAGTCCCTTGCCTGAGAGGAGGTGTGTTGTGGGGTTCTGCCTGCCTGCACTCTATTGTATTGGTGTTTGTCAGTGTTTTCGAGGGCGGGGATTGGCCCGGTTTAGAGGACATGACTCTGTGACTCATCCTGAAGGGAGGGGCGGTGGAGAGGGACAGGAGCCAGGGACCGTGGTCCGTGACATACTCCCATCTTGCACCAGGGCAGTTATTACTGGAGACAACAGTTGATTCAAAGTCCCTGGCTCCCCTGGCTATAGACTCACACACACACACACACACACACACACACACACACACACACACACAGACACACACTCGCAAACACACACACACACAAACACACACACACAAACACACACACACACACATACACACACACACACAAACACACACACACAAACACACACACACAAACACACACACAAGCTCACAACACACAAACACACACACACACAAACACACACACAAGCTCACAAACACAAACACACACACACACAAACACACACACAAGCTCACAAACACAAACACATACACAAACACACACAAGTACACACAACCATAGCCGCAGGAAGTAGGGGTGCTGAAAAATCTGAATGTTAAAACTAAATAAAACATTTTTTATTTTTTTTCACAAAAGTAGTTCACTGGGCCTTTACTCTTCCTGTGTTAGTGGACCCATACAGCCGTCTGCAGTGCAGGGAGAAATGTTTTTTTCCACCAGCAATTATTGACAGAAGCGTCACGGGGAATACTTAGCTTCCGTTTTGATGTGTGCTTGGTTCCAGGCAACGGGCTGGGCTGCATGCTTTCTGTGAAACTCCCCTCACTGCACTCAAACGACCGACCAGCATCCCCGCTGACTCTGTTTGGACCCACTAAATGAGCAGTTTCCAAGCATCACAACAGAACTGCAACCTTGAATTGATGATGTGAATTAAAAATGACTCAATAATTATTGAATTCATTGGCTTTGATGCAGATTTGAACAACGTCAGCACAGCTGGGTAGAAGAGCTAATACTAAGTGATTACAACTAGAATTATTAGCATTTTGTTGACTTTATCCAAACATATTAAACATAATCATTTCAGCGTATTGGACCATGTGTTGTCTGTGCATACCTGTATGTGGTATACTGTGTCCACAGGTTTAGGAGACTATTAAAATGGTTGCTTTCCCCCAGACTTCCTGTCCAGTCTCATATTTGCAGATGTAGCACATCTCAGTGATCCATCGCCTGTCAGTCTAGAGGGCTTTCTTATCTGAGCCAACTCATGCCTTGGAATACCAGTGAAAGCCACTGTACATCACACCTCATGCAGCTGCCAGAAATCCAAATGTATGAAGGAATTGTTGAACATAAAGACCAGAATTGAATTTTCATATTCCTCTAAATACGTTTTGGAAACATTTGGTACATTTTAGTTTAGCACCAACTCAGTAGTCTTGCGGTGGTTCAACCAACTCAGTAGCCTTGTGGTGGTTCAACCAACTCAGTAGCCTTGTGGTGGTTCAACCAACTCAGTAGCCTTGTGGTGGTTCTACCAACTCAGTAGCCTTGTGGTGGTTCAACCAACTCAGTAGTCTTGTGGTGGTTCAACCAACTCAGTGGCCTTGTGGTGGTTCAACCAACTCAGAGGCCTTGTGGTTATAGTGTCCTCCCTAAGATTGGAAGGCTACTTACTTTCCTTACTAACCACCTCAGTAGTGCTGGCTACACGTGTAGGAGCCCCTATTGGTGCATACTGCATGGTGTGCTGTAAAAGGTAACACGTCTTATCTGTGCGTGTCACCAGTATTGTTGAAGTGGCATCAAAGTGCTGTAGGCTCATATCAACATGCTTTATATATCAAACTAATGACATTCAACCATTTTCGTATGTCATCTAAGCTGGTAAATAAGTTATATGTCTGTTCATACAGCAGTATACTTGACATGTCCTATTTTAAACCAGAATCGTATTAGACTTGATTCATTTAAATACATTTTAGCTTATAACATTTCATTTGACATTTGAGGTGAATTGATGGGTTAGAAAATATCAATGTCCATCTCTAGCCTCGTTTCATTTCCTCAACGTATTTAGCCTGATGTTTATGTGTATCAATATGGATTGACTCAATCAATCAATTCTGCATTGCTTCAGAGATGTTTGCCGGCGTCCATTTGAATCTATTAGTTGATTTTGTCCACTGGTTTATTTGGGATAAGAATATGTGTTAGAATATGATATCATGAGTAGAATATTATTAGGCCTTGGCCATTATTTGTCTCTTCAGGTAGGTACGTTTCATCAGAGGTAGAGAGAGAGGCCTTCAAAGTCAGAGAGGCAGCTGCTGTGTTGTGCCAACGACGTCGAAAGTGGCTCTGGGGCTTTCATGGTGTTGTGCTCCTTTGTGTTATTTTGGGGTTTGATTTGAATTGAAGTTTATCTGTCCTACTTTTCTCATTCCCGAAAGTGAACTTGAGGCATTTTGCAGTAGGATCCAGACTGTTGTGAGCAGTACACATTACACAGCTACCGCACCGTCGACCAATCAGAGCTCTTGTTCTAACTCTTCTCAGCCATCTGGTCCTGCTTGTGGCATCTCTGTCTCTCTCTCTCTGTATGTCTCTCTCTCTCTGTCTGTCTGTCTGTATCTCTCTCTTTCTCTCTGTCTGTCTGTCTCTTTCTCTGTCTCTCTCTCTCTCTGTCTGTCTCCCTCTGTCTCTCTCTCTCTCTCTCTCTCTGTCTTTCTTTCTCTCTCTCCTTCTGGTTTGAGTGTCACCTCATGCATTGATTCTCACCGTACATGACTAGAACAGCACTCTCCCAAAGGACTGTTACATTATTGATGTCCGGCACCGTTCGGGAGAAAACTTTCTGGCTTCATCCCCAAATAATGCACAGCCATTTTGACTCGGCATTCGGCAGCAGATGATTTTTGGCCCTTTTAGCTTTTCTTGGGAAAAAAAAGTGTGATCCTTCAATTAGGCCAATATGTTAATATAACATGTGCCTGTTTTATTCCCAGTCCCTTTGATATTTTCATAAATCTTCAAACCTTCACTGTGGTAAATGCCTGGGCCACTCATTCTCCTCTCATTCCCATATGGAAGATTGCTGAACACACACACACGTGCTCGCACACACATATCAAACGAAAACACACAAATACACACACACACACACACAGATCTGATCAATAACCATTACACAGATAGATCCAGTCCCTACTATAGGCTAGAGTTAACTCTCTCCCTCAGGCTCCTACACTGGTCTTTCCCATGGTTAATCAGATTACAGAAAAGTTATTGAGTTCTCTGGCTTTGAAATCTCTATACAGGTACCCTCAGTGACTGATTGTCTAACAGCAGCAGATTGTATTGTACCTGGAAGGTTAATGACAGTACTGGTGCAACACAACAGAATGGATAGGCCTATACTGTAATATGCACATGAGGAGGTCCTGCTATTTCACATCTCCAACCCCCAGAACCATGGAATGACTGCAGTGACCCTGGGACATAGCTATTATGCAAACTGAAGTGCTCCCGACCCGGGCATCAGTATTTTTGCTTGATTCATCGTTGATTCTATTGATGGAAAAGAACTTCTCCATGGGGGTTGGCCATGAATTCAGACACACTCACTGTAAAGACAACGGGCATTCATTTCATTTCAACGATTATGACAAGCGATGGATTCAGGGCAATGACCGGTGATCTACTGAAGTACTGTGGCCACCAGAGGACAAACATGAACTGAGCAATTACCCATAGAAAAAGATGTTAATCCAAATCAAAAGCTGATTGGAGGAGGATTAATCAAAGCCAGTGAGGAGTATGGGCACTTCCTTCCCTTCTCTCAGCAGGCCAGTGATTGGATTAGACTGTCATGCATAAATAGACCAGATGTATTTTCAGAGTTACATTTTGTGTTTGTATAGAAAATATATTGATCTGGGAAATACATTTCCATGGAGGAGTTTCAATATTGAGTCTGTCTTTCCTTCAGTAGTTAGCTTCAGGCTTTATGGAAGGAAGAATCTGACACATCAGTGTCTTCTTAAAAGCTGGGTGTTGAGTTTTCAGATGCACAACATGTTGTGATTGACAGCTCTGAAGATCGGTTGCCATGGGCATCTCTGATCCAGTCTGGCTGATGATGTCATCAAGGCACGCCACATCCACCTGCTGCAGCAGCAGTTGCTATGGAGACCTAGTTTTGTGGTGCAGGAATGCAGCCAGGCAGCAGACAGAGGCACCGAGAGCGTCAGACCGCGTAAGGAGAACCACCGTTCATTAGGATTTACAGATTTACAGGTTTTGAGTTCATACCAAGTAATACGATGGCTGCGTAATGTAGGTTGTATGGTGTTATGCAATGAAAAGGAGATGTGTTGGTGAACCTCATCCTCTCCAATGATCCAGCTTACTACATGAGCTGACTGGGCTTTATAACACCTGGCTTTACAAATGAAACATCACAAACGCAAACTATTAATTGTGGTGTTTTGCTGTTCCAATTATTATTATTATTTACCTTTATTTAACTAGGCAAGTCAGTTAAGAACAAATTCTTATTTTCAATGACGGCCTAGGAACAGTGGGTTAACTGCCTGTTCAGGTTACTAGTCCAACGCTCTAACCACTAGGCTACCCTGCCGCCCCAATACAGAGCTCTGTGACCATACGAGACGTAGGCTACTCCGTAATAGCTGGGTTCTATCTCTCATGAAATGGAGGCCCTACATAATTATTATCACCTTCTGTCAGTCCTCGTTCCTTTTTACTTAGTCCCCTAAAATACACACGCACGCACACACACACACACACACGGACACACATTGATTACCATCTGCAACAACTTAGTCCCTTTTGATCAGCAAGAGGTAATAATCAATGACCCATGTAAATGTGCTTACAAGTTAA
Organism: Oncorhynchus tshawytscha; assembly: GCF_018296145.1. Lineage (NCBI taxonomy): Eukaryota > Metazoa > Chordata > Actinopteri > Salmoniformes > Salmonidae > Oncorhynchus > Oncorhynchus tshawytscha. Next base: position 1,069,798 of record NC_056435.1, read on the forward strand.
TGGCCTTCCCTTCCATCCACTGGCTTCAGATGTTGTGTTGTTTTTGAATGGCTCAGGGTAATTACCGACTCCATTTTGGGTCTGGTTGAAGGAGGTAATTGTACCCGATGATTGTCCGTGAATCTCCAGTGCCATTATAATCTAATGTTAATAAAATTTGCCTCAGTGACTGACTGATAGAGGACAAGTAGAGCAACTTATCATAGAGGACACATTGGGACGGGAACTTTTGTTTTGACATTAAAACATCCTGGAATCATCGTCACCTGTTTTCTGAATAGAATAAAACACACAGAGCAAAGCTATTTTCTAATATATGCTATGTGTGTCAGAGATCATATAGATACATATTTACAGTAATTGAAGAGTCCACGTCATTGGTCAGTCAGCAGTGACATCACTGGTGTCTTCCGTAATGAGGTCATCTGATTAGATGGACACTTCCTGACCTTGCTTATGTGTTCACAGCAAGACACACACATACACACACACGCACGCACGCGCACACTCGCGCACACTCGCACATACTCGCACACACTCGCACACATTCGCACACAAACAGGCACACCCACAAACACACACACGCACACTCGCACACACACACACTCATACACACAACAGCCACACACAAGTCAACAGCAGCAGAGGGCTTTATCACCTTAATGGGCTGTTAAACATAATTTTGACCCAACTGACTTAAGATAAAACATGACCAAGGTTATTGATTCAAGGTTGCCCGGCCTGTCACTCATGTCATTTAATGGCAATCAGTCTTAAAGAGGAAAAATTCCATTAAAACTTTTATTGAGTGTTCGTCTAAAGGAGGATTGGAGGGGAGATCTAACTTAAGTCGTCCAGTTGATAGGTTAAAGAAAAAGAAAAAAAGTTTATAGCTGCTATTTATGGATATTGATTGTGATTGATTCTGTCGTCAGCATCATTATGGTTGTCTGGCTAGGTCATACATGCAATCTGTTTCAACTTGTCTGCAGTGATTTTCACCTCTCTCCCTGTTGGATCTCTGCACCCCTGGGGATCAATAACTAGACAGGACATCATGCTAGCTACCATTAGATAACAATTAGCTGGCATGCCCCATGTGTGCTCTCTCTCTGTCTCTCTCTCTCTCTCTCTCTCTCTCTCTCTCTCTCTCTCTCTCTCTCTCTCTCTGTCTCTCTCTCGCTCTCTCTGTCAATTTCAATTCAATTCAGTAGACTTTATTAACATGGCAAGTTAAATTACTTATATTGTCAAGGTATACATCTAACTAAAAATGGTGGGACCAACAGCAATAAGGCATTAATAATACTAGTAGTAGTGGAAATGGGATTACCATTTGCATTAACTACAACAACAATGTTAACGAGAATAACAATACATTAAAGCAACAGTAGTAGACCAGTCTCAACATGACTGAGTAGACACATGACATGGTATGAAAACAAAACCAAAATGAGAAATATTTTTGACATTACATTGCACTTTTCACTGGCTGTCCCTCAGGTCGTGGCAGGAAGACACATATTTGGCTGCCAAAACTGCACATTTGGGCTTTTACCCAATAAATATTAGATGTTTTCTTCATCTTTTATAGTTTCAAATTATTTGTACTGAATGATCATTTTGGGAAAGAAAGATTCACTTAGGTCTGAGTATTTGTCACAGTGTAATAGGAAATTCAGCTCTGTCTCTACCTCTCCCCTGGAGCAGAGTGAGCGCAGCCTGTCCTCTCTGGGCTGCCAGGTTTGCCTGTGACGACCGGTCTCTATGGCCAGACTGTGCTCACTGAGTCTGTACCTAGTCAGTGTTTTCCTCAGTTTTCTATCAGTCACAGTGGTTTCTCTCTCTCTTGGTCTCTCTTTCTGTCGCTCTCTCGTCCTGTCACATCACAGTGTGTAATGTCTCTCTTGGTCTCTCTTTCTGTCGCTCTCTCGTCCTGTCACATCACAGTGTGTAATGTCTCTCTTGGTCTCTCTTTCTGTCGCTCTCTCGTCCTGTCACATCACAGTGTGTAATGTCTCTCTTGGTCCTTTCTGTCGCTCTCTCGTCCTGTCACGTCACAGTGTGTAATGTCTCTCTTGGTCTCTCTTTCTGTCGCTCTCTCGTCCTGTCACATCACAGTGTGTAATGTCTCTCTTGGTCTCTCTTTCTGTCGCTCTCTCGTCCTGTCACATCACAGTGTGTAATGTCTCTCTTGGTCTCTCTTTCTGTCGCTCTCTCGTCCTGTCACATCACAGTGTGTAATGTCTCTCTTTCTCTCTTTCTGTCTTGGCTCTCTCGTCCTGTCACATCACAGTGTGTAATGTCTCTCTTGGTCTCTCTTTCTGTCGCTCTCTCGTCCTGTCACATCACAGTGTGTAATGTCTCTCTTGGTCTCTCTTTCTGTCACTCTCTCGTCCTGTCACGTCACAGTGTGTAATGTCTCTCTTGGTCTCTCTTTCTGTCGCTCTCTCGTCCTGTCACATCACAGTGTGTAATGTCTCTCTTGGTCTCTCTTTCTGTCGCTCTCTCGTCCTGTCACATCACAGTGTGTAATGTCTCTCTTGGTCTCTCTTTCTGTCGCTCTCTCGTCCTGTCACATCACAGTGTGTAATGTCTCTCTTGGTCTCTCTTTCTGTCGCTCTCTCATCCTGTCACATCACAGTGTGTAATGTCTCTCTTGGTCTCTCTTTCTGTCGCTCTCTCATCCTGTCACATCACAGTGTGTAATGTCTCTCTTGGTCTCTCTTTCTGTCGCTCTCTCATCCTGTCACATCACAGTGTGTAATGTCTCTCTTGGTCTCTCTTTCTGTCGCTCTCTCGTCCTGTCACATCACAGTGTGTAATGTCTCTCTTGGTCTCTCTGTCGCTCTCTCATCCTGTGGCTCTCTCTTTCTGTCGCTCTCTCGTCCTGTCACATCACAGTGTGTAATGTCTCTCTTGGTCTCTCTTTCTGTCGCTCTCTCATCCTGTCACATCACAGTGTGTAATGTCTCTCTTGGTCTCTCTTTCTGTCGCTCTCTCATCCTGTCACATCACAGTGTGTAATGTCTCTCTTGGTCTCTCTTTCTGTCGCTCTCTCATCCTGTCACATCATAGTGTGTAATGCGCATCGCTTCAGATTTAGAGTCCTATTTATCAACCAGGTCAACCAACCCTGTGGCCTAGAGGTCCCCCTCCCTCCTTTTAGTGTGATCATCTGAGCCTGCAGAGGTGCATTATGGGAAGCTCATCTCAACTCAACCACCTTGACTGTGATCTGGTGACCAGGGTCAGAATGGAACTTTATGTGACAGCAACCTTCTCTGTTCTCTGAATTTGATGGAATGACGGAAGAACCCCCGTGACAAACTTGAAGATATATAATATTTATATGAATAGATATAATATTAATATGCTTGCATTTATTTCTATTTCAGAACTTTATACATCTGTGTGAAGATTGTATAATCATTTAGCATATAAATAATCCCGCACACGTACTTGATATCAGCCAAATGTCACGGGCGTCGTAAGAAGTGGACCAAGGTGCAGCGTGGTGAAGGTACATATTCCTTTTTATTAGAATGTCGCCAACAATAAACAATACAAACCGACTGTGAAGCTTCAGAGGGCTATAGTGCCCCTAACAAAGATAACTTCCCACAATCACAACAGGGAAAAGGGCTGCCTCAGTATGATTCCCAATCAGAGACAACGATAGACAGCTGTCCCTGATTGAGAACCATACCCGCCCAAAACATAGAAATCCCTTCAGGACAGAAGAGCTGATTATCACAGCGTTTACACTGTGTTCTAATCCGGCCCCCAGGGGAATGGGCATTTCATGCTTCTTGGTTTTGATCCTATTCACAGGTTACAGTAACGTAACGACACTGAAAACATCGTGATGCGCTACAGCTGTAGGCTACATTCACCTCGTGATACCTCAGCCACCCTGTTCCTTTCCCTGTGAAACATAGATCTCTGAGATTAGCCTCAGCGGTTAACTAAGAACACGGGACTCTGAAGAATGAAGAGAACCCCTCAATTACAGAAGGATTAGCTGAGCCCATCTGCATGTCTGCTTGACTAGCTCGTCGTCATCCTTCAGGGTAGAGGATGAAATGCAATGTGATGGACACGCTGCTTGACTTTGGGTGGTTGGGAGCTCAGGCAAAAAAAAGTATTTAATGTCCTCAGCACTTGGAGAGGAATAGTGTTAGGGAGTGATGGGATAGGCTAAGTAGATTGTTCATTTCTGAAATATGTGCTGCTTCAAAGTGACCTAGTTTCTAACTCGTCTTTCCATGAGTTTCTCTCAAACTTGGTCGTTTTTCCTTCTTAGTAGAAATGCAGCAGGGTTTGAGCTCATTACTGTTTGCTTGGGAAATAGGACATAAAACAGTCCTGTGCCTGCAGTGCTGTTGATTAGTCGTAGGAAGCAGACAAAAAGGGCAACGGAAGATTGCCAGGTTGGAATAAACCAGACAGCGCCATCATTAGTCTGCTCTTGTTGTGAAAGCCCTTCTCTCACATAGCAGGGGTCCAACTGTAAGCTGCAATAAGGTCTCCACAAAGATCATTGTGACACTGCAAGAGAGCTCACTTGGATTTATTTACCTTTATGTTTTGTACAGTTTGCATTGTTTCATGGATTAAAATGAATTCTAATGTCCACTGTCACACAGCACAATAAGTGACTTTTCAGTCCCATTGTTGTTAAGTAAAATCACTAGATCTGAATCTCTGATCATTAACAATGTGTCATGAGTTGATTGATTGAATTTATGACTGACTGATGAATGGATCAGGCTTATCATTTAACGTGGACATTTATTTCAACTGCTTGGGTTTGGATGGCGATTCTACTTCATGAAATCAGTATCTCCCTTGGTGTTCGGCTATGGGGCAGAAATGCAGGTCATTGTTCTGGACATTATGCTGCCCTATTATGCAGAATCAACACGGCTACTGTGACAGTTGTATAGCTGTTTCGCTTCAGCAGGACTGGTCTGATGAAAGTGCTTCAGCCAATTGAACAAGGTCTTATTTAATGATGCTTTGTAATACCAAGGATGCCTGGGCTGCCCACCAACATGTATTCTCTGTCATTTGTTTCGTTGTTTGGCACCCCATGGCCGCAGACATTATAAGCCTGGTTCTTTTTCAGAGAACAAAACGTCGACCTTCTGTTGTTGTCAGCTTCCGACAACGTGAACTTTAAGACAAAAGTACTGTCTCCGTGCTCTGTGCTTTCACACTCTTCCGGAATCAAAAGGAGCAATTTTCTGTGACTTAAAAATTGAGATTTTTATTTCACTAGGCAAGTCAGTTAAGAACAAATTCTTATTTTCAATGACAGCCTAGGAACAGTGGGTTACCTGCCTGTTCAGGGGCAGAATGACAGATTTGTACCTTGTCAGCTCAGGGGTTTGAACTTGCAACCTTCCGGTTACTAGTCCAACACTCTAACCACTAGGCTACCCAGCCGCCCCAGATTTGGAACGTACACCAATAGTCTAGTCCCTCTAGTCGCCATCCCTCCTGGTGCTATAGTAACTAGCCCACTGTCCTTCCTCTATCCCCTACCTCTGATTTTGATTCACTGTACTGTAAGATTGTTTTGATTGAAACTGGCTGTTAATCTTCTTCCCCGCGCGTTAAACTCCGCCCGTGGGCTAAGCCTTAAACTCCGCCCGTGGGCTAAGCGTTAAACTCCGCCCGTGGGCTAAGCGTTAAACTCCGCCCGTGGGCTAAGCGTTAAACTCCGCCCGTGGGCTAAGCGTTAAACTCCGCCCGTGGGCTAAGCGTTAAACTCCGCCCGTGGGTTAAGCGTTAAATTCCGCCCGTGGGCTAAGCGTTACACTCCGCCCGTGGGCTAAGCCTTCCATAATGAACGCTCCACACTGGCTCCAGCACCCGAAGACAAACGTTGTTGGGGCAGAATATAAGGTCATCCACCCGAATAAGGCTGTGCTCTTTGCAGACTCTAACCATGGCAGGCAGTGGAGGCAGTCGCCAGGGAACACATGTCATTAACAGACTGAAAGCTTGTACCCCGGTGGGCGCTAATTGTGTTATTTCTCAATTTGCTTCCCCAACGCACAGACTGAACGCGGCCTGTTGAGTGACGGGCGAGAGATTAAACACGGAAAACAAACACACTGATTGTTGATCGGGGAAAAATCCACATGAATGAAACCTAATTGAGGGGACGTGTAAACATTTGGATAAGTGGTGGAGGCAGAGAGTCGTTAGTGTGTTTCTGTGGTCTAATCAGACTAAAGGAATACTGTGTGTAAAAGGTGGTTGTCTATGTTTTAATACAGATGACTTAAGGGTCATATTAAATCTGTGAGAGTGAATGGAGCATATTGTACTTCAAACACCATCACTTCCTCTTCCTGGACTTTTACATCACTGTGAGGTTTCAGATCTATTTTCCAGGATCCAGGTCCAATATAACGACAGATTATGCTGTGTAAGACAATTTGTCTTATTTTAACAGGTGGTTTCCTTGTTACAGTGTAATGCCGGAGGGCACTGGCAGAATGGCCTACTTTGCAGAGCATAAATGACAGTGTGAGACAGGAAACTTAGAGGGATTGTAAAATGACAATCTGCAGTTGTAACATCCATTTCTGGATGTGTCACGTGTGCTCCCTCTCCGGCCTCTAGGTCAACAGGCTGCTCATTAGGGCGCACACCTGTCACCAGCGTTACGCGCATAATGACACTCACCTGGACTCCATCACCTTGATTACCTGCCCTTTATACAGTGGTTTCTTCCCCAGTCGTCATTGTTTCGGTTTCATGTCGGTGGCTGTTTGTGTTTCTTGTTGTGTTCATTTATTAAATGTATTCACTCCCTGAACTTGCTTCCCGACTCTCAACGTACATCGTTACAGGATGTATAAATTAATGATATGCACCTAAGGCTGTTACGGTGGCCATATTATCGCCACACCGGCGGTCACGACTCATAACGGCAGTCAAATTCCACGTGACCGTTTAGTCACGATAATTAGGCTTCTCCAAGTTCTGATGCTGCTGCTGGTCATTAGTAGCCTACCAAACTTGCTAACTGCCTGGTGCTTCTACACCTGCATTGCTTGCTGTTTGGGGTTTTAGGCTGGGTTTCTGTACAGCACTTTGAGATATCAGCTGATGTACGAAGGGCTATATAAATACATTTGATTTGATTTGGTACTCAACACTCTATTGTCCGTCTAATCACTCTGACATCATTGCAAATGTATTCAAAAATCTAATCAAACACTTCATGAGAGCCCATGAGCTCATGTTGTGCAACATTTCTATAGGCTATGTAATTGTAACAGATTTCACACATATATTATTTAGTATACTATAATTGTGATGTCATGGATGGTCTGTCCTTGCATCCATAGCTCTGTCTATGAATTTGAGAGTGGTTACACTTCTCCAGCCCCTTCCCTCAGCTTTTTGCCAAAACAGGGGCCGGGAGATGGCTTTGTTATTGTTTCAACTTCTGATGGCCCCATAAACTGTGAAACGTTAAGATGGAGCAATGCAAAATCACCCAAATAGTTAACTTGGTACCACACAGCTATACTGTATATATTTATTGAGTCATCTGTTCTACAGTTTACCTCCCACCTATCTTCCCTCCCTTCCTCCTTCCCTCCTGTCTGTTGGCAGCACCCACCCCCAGACTCCACTGAGCCCATGCAGCTAGCTAGCGCTCCTCCTGGGCTTAGCTACTCCTCCTCCTTCCCTCCCTCCCTCCCTCCTCTCCTCTGGAGGTGGATCCAGGCTGTCTTCTCTCCCTCCCTCCTCTCCTCTGGAGGTGGATCCAGGCTGTCTTCTCTCCCTCCCTCCTCTCCTCTGGAGGTGGATCCAGGCTGTCTTCCCTCCCTCCCTCCTCTCCTCTGGAGGTGGATCCAGGCTGTCTTCTCTCCCTCCCTCCTCTCCTCTGGAGGGGGATCCAGGCTGTCTTCCCTCCCTCCCTCCTCTCCTCTGGAGGGGGATCCAGGCTGTCTTCTCTCCCTCCCTCCTCTCCTCTGGAGGGGGATCCAGGCTGTCTTCCCTCCCTCCCTCCTCTCCTCTGGAGGGGGATCCAGGCTGGTTTCTGAACTCCTGCTCCTCCCCCTCCTACACAGCTGTGTGTGGGCCGAATCCAAGCCTCAAGGCTGCATGGGCTCCTGCATGGCAGAAAGGCTCAGGTCTTCACTGGGCTATGCAGTAATAAGTGAGACTCTAAAGCCCAACTCCATGGTCTCTCTGATAACAGCAAGTGGTTGAATAAAGAGAGGTGCTGGGAGAGAGAGAAAGAGAGAGAAAGAGAGATGGAGACAGAGAGCCAGAGACAGAGAGCCAGAGAAAGAGAGACAGAGAGACAGAGAGAGAGTAGAATAGTGGCTTGGTTTTAACCCTTACCTGACAATACCAAGGGATTGGTTTTAACCCTTACCTGACAATACCAAGGGATTGGTTTTAACCCTTACCTGACAATACCAAGGGATTGGTGTTAACCCTTACCTGACAATACCAAGGGATTGGTTTTAACCCTTACCTGACAATACCAAGGGATTGGTGTTAACCCTTACCTGACAATACCAAGGGATTGGTTTTAACCCTTACCTGACAATACCAAGGGATTGGTGTTAACCCTTACCTGACAATACCAAGGGATTGGTTTTAACCCTTACCTGACAATACCAAGGGATTGGTGTTAACCCTTACCTGACAATACCAAGGGATTGGTTTTAACCCTTACCTGACAATACCAAGGGATTGGTGTTAACTCTTACCTGACAATACCAAGGGATTGGTGTTAACCCTTACCTGACAATACCAAGGGATTGGTTTTAACCCTTTCCTGACAATACCAAGGGATTGGTTTTAACCCTTACCTGACAATACCAAGGGATTGGTGTTAACCCTTACCTGACAATACCAAGGGATTGGTTTTAACCCTTACCTGACAATACCAAGGGATTGGTTTTAACCCTTACCTGACAATACCAAGGGATTGGTTTTAACCCTTACCTGACAATACCAAGGGATTGGTTTTAACCCTTACCTGACAATACCAAGGGATTGGTTTTAACCCTTACCTGACAATACCAAGGGATTGGTTTTAACCCTTACCTGACAATACCAAGGGATTGGTTTTAACCCTTACCTGACAATACCAAGGGATTGGTTTTAACCCTTACCTGACAATACCAAGGGATTGGTTTTAACCCTTACCTGACAATACCAAGAGATTGGTTTTAACCCTTACCTGACAATACCAAGGGATTGGTTTTAACCCTTACCTGACAATACCAAGGGATTGGTTTTAACCCTTACCTGACAATACCAAGGGATTGGTGTTAACCCTTACCTGACAATACCAAGGGATTGGTTTTAACCCTTACCTGACAATACCAAGGGATTGGTGTTAACCCTTACCTGACAATACCAAGGGATTGGTTTTAACCCTTACCTGACAATACCAAGGGATTGGTTTTAACCCTTACCTGACAATACCAAGGGATTGGTGTTAACCCTTACCTGACAATACCAAGGGATTGGTTTTAACCCTTACCTGACAATACCAAGGGATTGGTTTTAACCCTTACCTGACAATACCAAGGGATTGGTTTTAACCCTTACCTGACAATACCAAGGGATTGGTTTTAACCCTTACCTGACAATACCAAGGGATTGGTTTAACCCTTACCTGACAATACTGACAATACCAAGGGATTGGTTTTAACCCTTACCTGACAATACCAAGGGATTGGTTTTAACCCTTACCTGACAATACCAAGGGATTGGTTTTAACCCTTACCTGACAATACCAAGGGATTGGTGTTAACCCTTACCTGACAATACCAAGGGATTGGTTTTAACCCTTACCTGACAATACCAAGGGATTGGTTTTAACCCTTACCTGACAATACCAAGGGATTGGTTTTAACCCTTACCAATACCAAGGGACAATGACCAAGGGATTGGTTTTAACCCTTACCTGACAATACCAAGGGATTGGTTTTAACCCTTACCTGACAATACCAAAGATTGGATTGGTTTTAACCCTTACCTGACAATACCAAGGGATTGGTTTTAACCCTTACCTGACAATACCAAGGGATTGGGATTTTTAACCCTTACCTGACAATACCAAGGGATTGGATTGTTAACCCTTACCTGACAATACCAAGGGATTGGTTTTAACCCTTACCTGACAATACCAAGGGATTGGTTTAACCCTTACCTGACAATACCAAGGGATTGGTTTTAACCCTTACCTGACAATACCAAGGGATTGGTTTTAACCCTTACCTGACAATACCAAGGGATTGGTTTTAACCCTTACCTGACAATACCAAGGGATTGGTTTTAACCCTTACCTGACAATACCAAGGGATTGGATTGTTTTAACCCTTACCTGACAATACCAAGGGATTGGTTTTAACCCTTACCTGACAATACCAAGGGATTGGTGTTAACCCTTACCTGACAATACCAAGGGATTGGTTTTAACCCTTACCTGACAATACCAAGGGATTGGTGTTAACCCTTACCTGACAATACCAAGGGATTGGATTGTTAACCCTTACCTGACAATACCAAGGGATTGGTTTTAACCCTTACAAGGGATTGGTTTTAACCTCTTACCGACAATACCAAGGGATTGGTTTTAACCCTTACCTGACAATACCAAGGGATTGGTTTTTTACCTGACAATACCAAGGGATTGGTTTTAACCCTTACCTGACAATACCAAGGGATTGGTTTTAACCCTTACCTGACAATACCAAGGGATTGGTTTTAACCCTTACCTGACAATACCAAGGATTGGTTTTAACCCTTACCTTGGATTTTTAACCCTTACCTGACAATACCAAGGGATTGGTTTTAACCCTTACCTGACAATACCAATTGGATTGGTGTTTTAACCCTTACCTGACAATACCAGGGATTGGATTGGATTGGTTTTAACCCTTACCTGACAATACCAAGGGATTGGTTTTAACCCTTACCTGACAATACCAAGGGATTGGTGTTAACCCTTACCTGACAATACCAAGGGATTGGTGTTAACCCTTACCTACCTGACAATACCAAGGGATTGGTTTTAACCCTTACCTGACAATACCAAGGGATTGGTTTTAACCCTTACCTGACAATACCAAGGGATTGGTTTTAACCCTTACCTGACAATACCAAGGGATTGGTTTTAACCCTTACCTGACAATACCAAGGGATTGGTTTTAACTCTTACCTGACAATACCAAGGGATTGGATTTTCAGTTCTTCTTCATCAATTCCTCTTTGCTAAATTCGCCGTAAAATAATCCCGAAGGAAAGACACCACAGGAGCACCTGAGGACCTCTGCACCTTAGCACCTACACTTTTGTAACTGATGTCAAGAAAGCAATTAAGAATTCTATTATGTGAAAATGCATTTTTCTCCACAAGTCGTCCTCTTGCATGTTATCTAAAGTTCACTGAAGTTCATTAAAACAATTTGCTAAAACTAACTTTGCTGAATCTTTTCTGCAAAGGCTTAAAAACAAATTATTCTGTGGTTATTTTCTAACTTCTCCCTTGTTAGTTTCACCCTAAAAGAACAAATTGCTTTTTAACAACATTTGCGGTGCAGGCTTTGTGTCGTCCACCTCATTTGTAACATGTCATTGAGACTAACAACGTCCCTGTTCTACATATTCTAATTAGCTTTTATTTTCTCTCCTCTATCAAATGACGGTGAATTACTTGTTTGAGTGTGTGTACTGTGTATCTATGTATGTGTGTGTGTGTGTGTGTGTGTGTGTGTGTGTGTGTGTGTGTGTGTGTGTTCATGCATATATAACACTATTATTTCCACAATGACTTTCCATATATATGTGTGCCTGTCTGAATAGCTACCTGTCGAATGATCAGAGAATAGATCCACTATTGGAACAAAAACACGTTGTTTACGTCATGAATAAGCTCATTATCATGGTCATCAATATTCCATCGCCTTCTACAACTGACTTTCTAAAACTCCAACCACGGAGTCTGAAAGACGTAACAGTTGAGGTGTAGGTAGATACTTACGGAGTGCCGTGTGAATCACTGCGGAGGGGCGGCTACACAGTTAAAGATCAATTAGCCGCCTTAATTAGGATCATTTGAGTCGACTTCATTAGGTCTGTTACCTCTCTGGCTGATAAAAAATGAGCCAAGTGATGCCGTTATTTTTGTTTACTAATTACAGTTGTTGTGGCGGGTGACTGTATCCTTAAGATGAATGCCTTACGAGTCCCTATACACATACATACACCAACACACACCAAACACACACCTACACAGAGAGAGAGAGAGAGAGAGAGAGAGAGAGAGTGAGAGAGAGAGAGAAGAAATGGGCTGTGTTCCTACTTGAATCAGTCATGGCTTATTATAGACTAATGATCTGGCTTTTCCAATGATCATAGTGCAGCAGTTTACCTAATGAGTGAAGTGGCGTTGTTTCTTTGATGGTGTGTTTGATGCTTTATCTTTAGATGCATGACACTGTTTTTTGCTGATGTTACGGGGGGGGGGTTTGACTGGGTTTTTTCATAGAAAACACATTTTTATTAAGGAATGGCCCTTATTGCTTTTTGGTTCAAACTAGACAATTAGAATTCAAAGAACTTGAGAACACATGCACGTCATAGTCATTGACCTCGATTGTGTGTGTTGGGGGGGGTTGACTGGGTTTCTTCATTATGGAACGTTGATAAACACCTTGCTATTTTCGGGAAAAGAGACTGTGATAAACTGGGTTGTAATGACTAAGACTGGTGCATGCAGCACACAGACTGTAATGAAAACCTAAGATAATGTGAATAAGTCACCGTCTCTAGTTCCTTCTCTCCCCTGAACACACACACAAACACTTTAGCACACACACACACACACGATCTCTCACTCTCTCACACACACACACTTTCTTTCACACACACACATACAAAAACACCCACATACCCAGGAGCCGGCTCGGGAAGCAGCGTGCGGCTGATGTAAATTATCAGCCCAGATTGCTTTTCTTAAGTTAATCATCTCCTTTTATGTTATTCATTTGTCCGTGGTTATTGTTTGTCCAAGAAACGCAGTAGCAGTCTGATATGTAGTGCAGTGTAAATGCTGATGGGGACTGATGGCTTTTGCAGGCAATGACTTGGCTGGAATTTACATTTACAATTACAGTCATGATGCAATCCTCTCTCATCATAATTGCTGTGACTGGGATGTCAGACCAGATTGGGAACATGTTGGATTTTCTGTATAACAAATAGCACTTTGTCTCTGGGGTCAAGACCAATGAATCACATGTCCTGTGTCATAAGCCTAATAGACTATTCCATAATGTTGTACTGTGTTCACAGCCCGTAATTACTGAGTTTAGACAACCCAAACTACCCTAATGACTGTAGAAGTTGTATTTGCAAGGACAGACTGTTCCCTCAGTCTGATTGACAAGCACAGAAAATGATGTGCAAAACGTTTAGCAATTTTGTGTTCTTCTGGATTCTATTTGAGTCCCTCTTGTTGTAATAGGATCTCTTCTGCCTCCTTGTCATAGCAGGAAGTTAAGACTAGTTCCCCTTAACTCAATGATCTCTGTGCTACAGTACAGACAGACAGACAAGCATTCACTTCCATTACATTTTCCATTCCCCACACTAAACCAACCTCCCTGAGTAAAAAACACACAATACCGAGTAATGGTCCTCATTTCTATCAAGCCCATATGCTATTTTAGAGTGCTTGTGTGTTTGACCATGAAAGTGGAGGAGTGTTTGTGTGTCTCTCTCTCCCCGCACACAGAGAGAAACCAACGAGGGCCCTTTAAAATGGGATGTAGTGCTGACAATCCTTCAGTCGAGTCACAAAGAGACTCCTGGGTAAATAGCGACGGCCATGTTTGACTGTGAATTTATTCGAAGGTACATCTCTGTAATGAATTAACGTGGTGCCTTCCAGGTGATGCATTTCCCTTTATAGACTCAATTATCTGTGCCATAAAAGAGGCTGCTCTCCGGGAGGAAAAATACATAACTCCTTATAAGTACTTCATGAGGGGACTGGGTTGAAGCTTATTGTGAGTGTACAGTACAAGTGGCAACAGGAAGTGAGACTCATAAACCTTGAGTGTACAGTACAAGTGGAGACAGGAAGTGAGACTCATAAACCTTGAGGTACAGTACAAGTGGCAACAGGAAGTGAGACTCATAAAACTCGAGTGTACAGTACACGTGGCAACAGGAAGTGAGACTCATAAACCTTGAGTGTACAGTACACGTGGCAACAGGAAGTGAGACTCATAAACCTTGATGTTCTCACATAGATTTATTTACACATTTGATATGAAACTCTCATCAATGAACACTGAGGTTTTCTGTGATTAGTGGTCTGTGTGTGATGACGATGGTGGCGCCACTAACACTGTTCAATGTAGCTGATAGTCAAGTTATCCAGTAGCTTCACTCATGAGAGGTTTACCATCATCCAGTCTTGTGGTCAGTCTATAGCTGACGGTCATCAGCTGTTGTAAGGGAGGGTGTTAATGAAGGATGACTCTATCTGTGCTTGACTCATCCATAACGTAACTGTTGTATTCACAACGATAACTCTGCGACAGCGGTTTCTAATCAACCATGTTGTTCTTTAGCTCAAACTCAAGTGACCGTTTCCAGAACAAAGCCATCCATCCCTTATCACAATACATCAGGCATAGCCCAACTATAACAGCACTGTCCAACTGTGTTCTAATATTACTCTCAATGCAGCACTGTAAACGTAGTGTACAGACATAACAGTAACGCTGCATGAAACTGTTGTCTCATGACTATGAGAAGAGACCAGCTAAGCTAGCTGTGTGAACCACCATGTTTAAGACCAAATCGGTTTTGGTTGAGAATAGCTGTTTTAGTACTCTGACAAAATACATGACAAGGAACATCAACACTACTGTAAATCCTCAGTGAATGTACAGAGATATCCAAATGCCTACTGTATCTATCGGATCAATAGTTTGAACATCAACACTACTGTAAATCCTCAGTGAATGTACAGAGATATCCAAATGCCTACTGTATCTATCGGATCAATAGTATCGGATCAATAGTTGAACATCAACACTACTGTAAATCCTCAGTGAATATACAGAGATATCCAAATGCCTACTGTATCTATCGGATCAATAGTTTGAACATCAACACTACTGTAAATCCTCAGTGAATATACAGAGATATCCAAATGCCTACTGTATCTATCGGATCAATAGTTTGAACATCACACTACTGTAAATCCTCAGTGAATATACAGAGATATCCAAATGCCTACTGTATCTATCGGATCAATAGTTTGAACATCAACACTACTGTAAATCCTCAGTGAATATACAGAGATATCCAAATGCCTACTGTATCTATCGGATCAATAGTTTGAACATCAACACTACTGTAAATCCTCAGTGAATGTACAGAGATATCCAAATGCCTACTGTATCTATCGGATCAATAGTTTGAACATCAACACTACTGTAAATCCTCAGTGAATGTACAGAGATATCCAAATGCCTACTGTATCTATCGGATCAATAGTTTGAACATCAACACGACTGTACTCAGTGAATGTACAAAATGCCTAGTATATCGGATCAAAGTTTGCCTACTGTAAATCCTCAGTGAATGTACAGAGATATCCAAATGCCTACTGTATCTATCGGATCAATAGTTTGAACATTAACACTACTGTAAATCCTCAGTGAATATACAGAGATATCCAAATGCCTACTGTATCTATCGGATCAATAGTTTGAACATCAACACGACTGTAAATCCTCAATGAATGTACAGAGATATCCAAATGCCTACTGTATCTATCGGATCAATAGTTTGAACATCAACACGACTTTTGGTTCGATACTGACTCACACACTGTATGTGCCAGAGGAATTGTGTGTTTACAGTACCGGTTTGGATTTGAAAGGCTAACAGAATACCAGAGGCAGTTTGTCTTTGTGCTGGAGAGTATTGCCCACATAGATCTTATTTCAAATATATAGCGCAACCCTGGAGAAAGCCACTTTATTTTAATGTGACAGGTATTGGATTTGCTGAAGAGCGTATATTTAAATGTGCTTGAACTTGGCACATTTAAGCGGTTTGCACTTTTTCTGCTTGTGGTGCAGATCTGCAGTGAAATGACTTTTTCCTGGTTCCATGGTGCAGTACTGTCGCCCTCTCCTTTCCACTCACCTCTCTCCCATGAAGGCTCTTCAACTTCTCAGTACTTCTGTTGAATCCAACACACTTTCTGAGGCTGAGTTTTATGCTATGTTAGCAGTTCAGGAGTGACTGGATGACAGGTCGAGTCCAGGATTCAGGGTTTGGTTTCCATAGAGACAGGATGTCCTAAGCAGGCATCACAGAGAACAGAGAACACCATGTCAGGGTCCAATTATACCACAGAACTTTTTTGTAGAATCCAGTATTTTACTCTATTACTGCTCACCATAGGCTTGTTACTGAAGATCTACATTGATATAATGGCTGAGGGTAATAGGTTAGTGAAGATGTGACTTACAGCAGAGGATTCTTCATGTTCTCCTGTCTGGGTATTTCTCCAGCTCTGTGCTTTTCACAGATGAACAGAAATATGTTCAATCTGGCTAATTACCATAATCTTCCTATAGATAACGTATCAGTTGTGATCAAATCCCTCCTCAATATGTTTTGTTTCAAAACGCTTCAGTGTAAAGATTCAAGGTTCCCTCTGTGATTAAACAAGGCTTTGGAATCAGATTATATTGAGGCAGCCATCTTGGTGGTTGGCTTTTCCCTCAGAGGACTCGCTCCCGATATCGCAACCCGGGCAACGGCTAAAGCGAAGCAGTAATTAACGTGGCTGCCCTAGTTCCTCTCCTCGCCACGGCCCATGATATCTCAGGGCCTACAAGTTGGACGCTATTCACAGGCAATTTATCTCAACAGTTCACAATATCAGGGGAAGTTATCAAGTCCTGTAACAGTGGTAAACAACACATTTATATCAGCGGCTCCGCTGTGTGTTTTACCAGCCGCTATTGTTGAGCCTAATTCATTTGTTTACTAAGAACTGACACTATACCTGGAGCCTCATTTCCCCTATGAGTGGAAAATGTAGAATTACGGTCCCTCCTCTATGGCTTTCTCCATAGAAACAACGTGCACTTTCTCCATAGAAACAACGTGCACAGAAAGGAGTAGCACCCACCAGCGGGTTGGAGAGAGCACTTGGCTGAGGAAAGGCCTGCTTTATTGACGCTATAGGACTCCAGGGACTCCGGGAAGTAAAAGCACAACGGTGCAGTGTCTAAGCCGAGCCATCAGGCGACCCAATCTCCTCTCAGCAGCAGAGCAGCCAGCCAGTCAGTCACTGGTCAATTAGTGCTCTCTGTGGAAATGCTTTCCCTCCCACTGATAAGACCTAGCTCTTTCACACCGGACCCTTAATCAACTGCCTGGAGCATTAACGCACAGATTAGGCCTGTATCGGCCCGCGCAGAGCAGAGTGGGCCTGTACACTAACAGGCTCACAGCACTAGCACCTCTCAACAGGAGACGAGGTGGCGGTGCGACCGGAGGAGGGGGAGAGGCATGGTCTGTCAGAGATAAGATGGAGTGAGAGTGAGTTAAAGGAGGGATGAAGAGACGAAAAGAGAGAGCAGAGTGTGTGACTGAGGAGAAGAGGAAGGGACTCAAAGGTAAAGGTGTGTGTGTGTGTGTGTGTGTGTGTGTGTGTGTGTGTGTGTGTGTGTGTGTGTGTGTGTGTGTGTGTGTGTGTGTGTGTGTGTGTTCTGTGTAATAATTGGTTCATGTGGATCAACATTAATCAAAAAAATCAATCACATTATTCACATTTATTTCCCTGCTTACATTTGGTTTGAGAAGAGTAAAAGGTCAATGGTGTTTTCTAGTGCTGCAGATGGCCCTCATTTATTACATCCAGCCATGAAAGAATCTCAGATAAGATATAAAAATTACATTTAGAGTAACTCGGCTTGCTCCAAGGCTGCAAAAGGAAGACACAGCCAAAATCTGCCATATTCAAAGGAGATTTGTAAAGGTACACTGCATTCAATTCCACACTAGATTGTGTCTCTCCAGAACAGTGAATATCCAAGGGGAGATATCAGTGTAATTCCTTCTCAAATGAAGAGCCAGCTACCTCGCTCCAGCTACCCATCTCCACCCACACAACTCATACAAGTGCACTTTAAAGAGAACTGTTTCAGGCCCAGTGAATCCTTGATATTTTCTTGTTGTTACAAACAGTTGGATTATGGCCCATTGCCTCTTTAACACGTCATGCCTCTCTCCCTGGCCTCGGCAATGCTCTAGACACCATTATCCCGACAATGCTCTCAACACCATTATCCCGACAATGCTCTCGCCACCATTATCCTGACAATGCTCTCAACACCATTATCCTGACAATGCTCTAGACACCATTATCCCGACAATGCTCTAGACACCATTATCCCGACAATGCTCTACACACCATTATCCCGACAATGCTCTAGACACCATTATCCCGACAATGCTCTAGACACCATTATCCCGACAATGCTCTAGACATCATTATCCCAACAATGCTCTAGACATCATTATCCCGACAATGCTCTAGACACCATTATCCCGACAATGCTCTAGGCACCATTATCCCGACAATGCTCTAGGCACCATTATCCCGACAATGCTCTAGGCACCATTATCCCGACAATGCTCTAGGCACCATTATCCCGACAATGCTCTAGGCACCATTATCCCGACAATGCTCTAGACACCATTATCCCGACAATGCTCTAGGCACCATTATCCCGACAATGCTCTAGGCACCATTATCCCGACAAGCAGTTTACCAGTGTTGGTGTAAAGCCCTCTCTCTCTCTAACATTGAGTGAGTGAGTACTTAGCGTACTCTTTTTAGCGCGAGAGAGAACCTCAGCCACTGAGTATATATCCACATGTTTTACTGCAGGGTCGTAAAGTCTCCTACTTAACAGAAGCATTTCTTGAATATCAGTACAGTTTAGGTGCCCTTTTTACATAAATCATTGATTAGTAGTTGTGGTTAAGAGGGGTAATTACATTTCATTAGACTTGGTACAGTAGCTGAAACAGGGTTATTTGACTTTCCCCTCAACACCAAACTGGTTTCTTGTTGGTTTGTCCCACCACTAAAAAGTAGAGATTTGGTTTCAGTGTCACAGTGATTTTAAGTACATAGCTGTAACACTACATGGCTGGTGACTCTAGATGGGTGACCGAGAAGGTGACCGAGAAGGTGACTTTAGATGTTGGGTCGACCCACATACACACACATACACACACACACACATAAACACGCACACACATACACACACATGCACACACACACTCTCACACTCTCACACACACACGTACACATCAAGCTCTCACCTCTGGTCATATGAATATATTTTTCTTGTTACCACTGTGATTCTCCAGCCTTCATTCTGCATTGCTACTTATCTACTCACCACTCCTCCACTGCGGCATAACATTCAAGCTTTAGGCTATGTGCATGTTAGGGGTAAGGGACTCATTTTGAGGAAATGATTTGTGTATTAAAAGAGGGATTAGCATAACATTTGACATGACTTCATGTGTGTCTCACTCGTGAGAGTTGCCTCAGGGACTCTATTGTTTACAGTCCCTCTAAGCCGCCAGACTGAACGACGATCTAGGTTGTTGTTATTCATTCCATTTCCAGTAGGAAACGGCAACTTCAAATAGGAACAAGATGATCCACTTCCATTCTTTCTTCTTTCTCCAGCCCACTTTGTTGTAGTCGTGAGGCCCACGGGACCTGACCGGCCACGGTGCGCACACAGGAAAAGGAACAGCGTCTCCACTGAGTGGTTATCCATCACGCTTTATTTTCTCTCCGCGGGGAGGCGGTCAAAGACACGTTCGCTGTTTGTTTTTCCCGATTACCACCTCAGAGGATGCCAGTGCTCTTGTGTGACCAAATTGCCTCAGGAAGGAACACATTCGGGGAGGGAAGAAGCACATCCGCCGCCATTAGCAAGGAAACCAGATGCACTGTGCACTGCTTCGCCTCAAAATCCCAGGATGTATTCCTGGTTATCTGGACCGTCTACAGTATATGGATACATTGCCTTGTTTTAAGGGCAGATTAGAGGAAGGTGTTTGAAGCTGCATGGGGTTTGGGGCATATCACCTCAGCCTCATCATCGTTCACACTGTAGCAGTGTTCCACAGCTGTTACACTTGACAGAAAGAGGTTCTATTTACTGTCATGCTTGTACTGGTTCTCTGGTATGTATCACGACTGTCTACAATAAGATGGCTATGGATGTATGGTAGTCTGGGATTTTAATGGTGGTTGGTTGTGCAGCCCTGTGTAGCCCAGTTCTCTCCTCCTCCTTCATCACGTCAGTGTGATTTCCCAGAGCTGACTGCCGGTGCAATGAGATGGGTATTAATGCCGACACTCGGCTGCGTGTGTGCTGCTCTCGCTCTGTGGTGATTGAGAAGGCCATTACGTATACAGCGACCCCATTGTGACAACAACGGGTGGAGAGAAAATACCAATTACCACGATGAAGCTTCAAAGTAGGCTTTCAGAGGCAGAGCAAGGAAAGAGACCGTTCTGTAGACTGATTCTGAACACACGCAGGCAGGCATGCATGCACACAGGCACACATACAGACAAACACACACACACACACAAAATGTCAAGCAGGTATACACACAAAATGTATAACCCAGCCTCCCACAGACAGACACACACACAGGCATATATATGCATACCCACACTCACACAGTCACTTTTCTCTGCGTGATTACTGGGTAGATGTTCTGATTGTTGGGCCATTGTTGATTAGCACAATTTATTCCCCGGCCATGCCAAAGGGCCATTTATCAAGAGGGAAGCCAGGCCTGATTGGAATCTTAATCAGGCGTTGCCCCAGAACGTTTTTGCTTGTTCGACTTCTTCTTCCTCTCTTCTGACTTTTATTTTCGGGGAGGGATGGAGGGATGGCGAGAAAGATGGAGGGAGGGGTAGCTCCTTTTGTTTCAGTCTTGACTCAACCTGTACACCAGGTTGAGTCCTGGCCCATCGTTGAGGTCGGTTGGCTACCAGCTCCAGGTGATGTAGGAGGGAGGAGAGCCGTAGGTGGGGGAAAGACATGACCTGGGCTGGGACTGGACTGGAGACCTGACACTATGCATAGCACTAGGCAGTAGAGATCACGGACTGATTTCCTCTCCGGATGTCCCAAACTGAGGCTAATAGCCTCTTTCGAGTCAGAGGGAGTTATGTCATGTCGGTTATGGACTATTGTCTCTGCCAGTCCTAATCTGTTTACATCCCCAACGCACTGCTTTGACAGTGTGCGCACGTCTGAAATGAAATGGCGCAGAACAGTACAGACTCCTTAATGCTTCTTCTGAGGAATCCTTTTTTCTTGTCTGTCTCCAGATATCCAGAGCTCATTGTAACTCCCCCCCCAGTTTGTAAGACTTGTTCTTTGCATCACGGTGACTGATAAAATACAACAACATTAAAGAGCTGTTTTTATTTTACATTTGCATACTCTTCTTTATAATGCCCCAAGGAAAGTGTTTCTATTCAACACACGTGCATCGACTTGGCTAGCTTTTCACCTGACCCCTGACCCTAACAGTACAGCACCATGACCGTCTGTCTCCTCCTCTTTGTTGGAGCGTCATGTATTTTCTATCTGTTTGCACTCTGACTGAATAAATGGATGGATGGCCCAGGAAATATGTGTCAGGGGACATGCACCTCTTTCCCTTCTGTCCTTTCTTCTGTCTTTCCTTCGCTCCTTCCTTCCTTCCTTCCTTCCTTCCTTCCTTCCTTCCTTCCTTCCTTCCTTCCTTCCTTCCTTCCTTCCTTCTTCCTAATAGTATTCAGGTGAAACATGCCTTAATCTCTCAATATTCTTTCTGATATCATCAAAATATTGTCTTCTCTTCTGTGCCGCCAAAAGGGCAATCATCTTATCTAAGATCTAAGATGAGTTATATTTGTCGTCTCACGTTGACTTACTGTCACGGGGGTAATTAGCTTGTTCTGGCCAACTGTCGTTTATCAGCCAGTCCTTTATCTTTATCCAGCTATCAATACTCATAGCACACCTCAATTAAATCCCTCAGTTCAGTTTTCCAGAGCACTGATAAAAGGAAGCAAGATGCTGTTTTCTGATGCTCCAGGGCTGGGTCAGTTAGTCTCAGTAAGTTCCTGGTGGGTGAACATTTTTACTTCAAGCCAGCACTATAACACGCCTGTTTTAACCTCATTTACACTTGGTGACCGCATGTCTTCACTCTCTCACGCACATAAAGGTGCCTGTAGTATTTCCAGCCAATCACTGCTCTCTCACTACTTACATGTGTGACTCTCTCCATACACAGTATCTACATTCTCCAACCAATCAGAAGAACCGATAGCTACAGTAGCTACCCGGACTATCTGCGTTGACTCATTACATACTATATGCTGCTGTTACTGTTAATGATCTAGTCTGTTGCCTAGTCACTTTACCCCTACCCGTATGTACATATCTACCTCAATTACCTCGTACCCCTGCACATCGACTCTGTACTGGTACCCCGTGTATATTGCTACTCATTGTGCATTTATTCAACAAAATATATATAGAGATTTTTCTCTCTGCACTGTTGGGAAGAGCCCGTAAATCAGCATTTCACTGTTAGTCTACACCTGTTGTTTACCAAGCATGTGACAAATAGCATTTGATTTGATTGAATATATCTTATCTACATTCTCCAACTGTGCCTTCTCTGTTGCCTCCATTGTTGGCTCCCCTCCTTCTCCTCCCCCTCCTCCACCTCCGCCTCCGCCTCCTCCACCTTCTCCTTCTCCTTCTCCTCCCCCTCCTCCTCTCCTCCCCCTCCTCTCCTCACCTCTTCTACTCCCCCTCCTTCCCCTCCTCACCCCCTCCTCTCCTCTCCCTCCTCCTCTCCTCTCCTCCCCTCCTTCCCCTCCTCCCCCTCCTCTCCTCTCCTCCTTTTCCTCTCCTCCCCTCCTCCTCCCCCTCCTCCTCCTCCCCCTACCTGCTCCTCCTCTCCTCCCCCCCTCCTCCTCCTCCTCCTCCTCCTCTCCTCCCTTCTTCTCCTCCCCCTCCTCCTCTAAAGGTGAATGAGTAGTGCTACAGTGGAATGATAGAGGCCTGCTGTCTGCCCTCTTCCTCTACCTCTCTGTGAGGATGAAGTCTGTGTGACTGACAGCCCCGGGTCTCTGTTGCCAGACTGGCACCACCTGCAGGGTTCTCTACAGGAGGCCCCTGCTCCCCCCATCCCTCCCTCCATTCCTCCCTTCTCACTCGCTACCACTCCTCCTCTCCCACAGACAGCAGACCCAGGGAGCCCCAGCCTGGATGTGTCCACCGCTACGCTAGCAGGTCTACTGTATGGTAGCAGCATCTAACACACAACCCTGCTGCACACAGCTGAGCTGACAAAACCCCTCTGTGTTTAAAGGCTATGCCTCTGTCTGTGTTGTTTTAGTCCTTTTGTTTTGGCAGTTCTATTTGATTCTGCTCTCAGGCTCTTCCTCCGTGGTGGTGTGAGGTGACTGTTTTAGTTAGACGCTGGTGATGTTGTGTTGTTGTCGTCGGGGAAGTCCGAAGCACTGCTCGTCCACTTCATAGGGACATTCAGAGAGCTGTTAGTGTCACTCGTCTTTTCACTCAGAAACGTATGAGAGCACAACATAACATGAAGCCTGTGTCGTGTGGAATAAACATGAGCGAACAGTCAACAATGTAGCCATTTCATCGGAAAACACCCCAAAGAGACCCCACATCCTGAAGAAGACGGTTAGCTGGTAAACTGCTGGTCAACCTACATCACCACTCAAGGACATAGTAGTTTGGGGTGGAGCAGAATTAGCATTAGAAGCAGGTGGACCGTGGAGATATCTTCCTATCCTTCCATCCCCTCTAGCGCCAATGCCTCCGGACCCATTTCACACTGCCATACTGCTCTAGCCTGCCTCCTTTATCAGCCCCCTTTATCAAGGGAGCTAAAGAGAGCAAAGACACCATCGCCGTCGTCCGCAGGCTGCCCAGGCACAGCTGGAGGAGCGGACCAGAGACATTATTCAGTTATTAAAGTGTTATTTGCAGGTGTCACCCTCAGCAGGGCCGTGTTGATACAGGTGTTTCTGTTCCTCCATGCCAGGGTGGGGGTTTGACTCCTGGATCACGCAGGCTGTTACACCTGAGGAGGCAGCAGGGGTCTGGGGCTCCGCAGGGTCGCTACCTGCCCCTCAGACGTCCGCTCCCTCCGCAGCATGAGACGAATTGGTCCTTTTGTTGTTTATCCACAGCCTCAGGGTTCAGTCTGGGATCTTCACAGAGACAGTACATGTGTGTTGTCCTTTCTCTCTCTGTTCTTGGGTCCACTACTGTGTACTATAGACTAGACAGGCCCTTAAGCAGCATCCGTGGATCAATCATCAGAGAAAGCAGACACACATGACAGAAGGACTCATTGTCTGTCTGGCTGCATGGTCAGGAAATAGACCTCTGAGGATCGTTGTGTTGCTGTATTATCCTTTTGATCCTAAACTCTTTCATACAGCGCATTGGGAAAGTATTCAGACCTCTTGACTTTTTCCACATTTTGTTACGTTACAACCTTATTCTAAAATGGATTCAATATGCTCGCAATACCCCATAATGACAAAGCAAAAGCAGGTGTTTCAAAACAATAACAAATAAAATACCCTCTTTACGTATAATAAGTATTCAGACCCTTTGCTATGAGACTCAAAATTGAGCTCAGGTGCATCCTGTTTCCATTGATCATCCTTGAGATGTTTCTACAACTTTTTTAAAAAAATTTAAAGGGGTGGATCAGCTTCATATTGCGGAAAGAATATTGGATCCATCAATGTAATTGTCTGCATCATTTCCAATCCCCCATATATTTTTTGGGTAAATATATATATCCGTACACACATGCATACATATACACATATATACATACACATACCTATATAGACATACATAAACACATATATACATAAACATACCTATATAGACATACAT
The DNA here is from genome assembly GCF_018296145.1 of Oncorhynchus tshawytscha. NCBI lineage: Eukaryota > Metazoa > Chordata > Actinopteri > Salmoniformes > Salmonidae > Oncorhynchus > Oncorhynchus tshawytscha. The sequence continues at coordinate 1,094,901 of NC_056435.1, forward strand.
ACTTTTTTAAAGAATATACCTTTATTATTATTACCCACAAACCCTACCACCGATCCCCCAACTGGAGTAAACTAATAAACACTTCTGCTTTTACCTTCAATTTATACATCTTATACACATTTTACAAACACAGTCTATTTTACAAGAGTTATATTTTGTTTGTTTTTAGTCCTTCCTCTATTTCTGATGTCCATCCAGTTTGATTTCTATTTGTAGCTGTGCTATTTCACAACATTTCTGAACCTATTTACATTTTACAGACCCCAGCTCCATTCAACCTCTCCCATCTATCTCTCAACTTCATCCATTTTGGATTTCTATTTGACATATATTTTTCAGCTGTGCTGTGATGCTTCACCAATGAATTGAATCTTTCTATTCTCATAGCTTCTACAGATTGTAAATAAAAAATAAAAAATGTTGCTAAAATAATTATTACATTATTGATTGATTGACTATGGCTTTTCAAATCACCCAGTATTGCTATCTGTAGTGTTAGTTCTAGGCAAATGTTGCAATTCTTCAGCCATTCCTGGACCTGTGACCAAAAACGAGCTACATATGGACAATACCAAAATAAATGATCTAATGACTCTGCCTCCTCACAGCAGAATCTGCAGAGCTGGGAAGATTGTATCGCCCATATATATAACATTCTATTAGTTGCAAGAATTTTGTATAGTAATTTAAATTGAAAAATGTGAAGTTTTGCATCCAGCATTGTGTTGCGTATCTATTTATAAACCATGTGCCATAGAATGGGTACATCGAAAATCTCTTCCCAACTATTTTGCAATTTGTATGGCACAGCTGTCAGTTTTTTGGTCCTTAAATGAAATTGGTATATGTTTTTATTTATCACACTTTTCTTTAACCATTTATGTTCTTTAATACAGGGCCGACATACAAGTTCCTTACTTTTTTCTCCTTCTACTTGCCTCTTCCATTTTTCTGGTAATTATGATATCATTCACAAAAATTATACCTTTTTTCTTTTTTTTTCTTCGAAAAATACATTTTTTTTAAATCAATTAGTATATTTGAATTTAACCACAATATTTGTTGTATTATTTGTTCTGTATTTTCATGTGGATTAAACTGAAATTGCAACCAACTTTCTAAGGCTTGTTTAAAAAATAAAGATATTTTGGAGATGATTTCCTTTTCAAACAATCAAAAGTGTAATCTGAATAAAGGGAAAAAGGCCCTTCTTGAACATAGGATAAATTCGTACCAATTTACTAGAGAACCAGTTTGGATTTAAGTATAACTTTTGTATGACTGATGCCTTTAGTGAGAGGTCTAATGCTTTAGTATTTATTTGTTTGTTTCTACAACTTGATTGGAGTCCACCTGTGGTAAATTCAATTGACTGAACATGATTTGAAAAGGCACACACCTGTCTATATAGGGTCCCACAGATGACAGTGCATGTCAGAGCAAAAACCAAGCCATGAGGTCAAAGGAATTGTCCATTGCGCTCAGAGACAGGATTGTGTTGAGGTACAGATCTGCAGCATTGAAGATCCCCAAGAACACAGTGTCCTCCATCACTCTTAAATGGAAGAAGTTTGGAACCACCAAGACTCTTCTTGGAGCTGGCCGCCCTGTCAAACTGAGCAGTCGGGGGAGAAGGGGTGACCAAGAACCTGATGGTCACTCTGACAGAGCTCCAGAGTTCCTCTGTGGAGGTGGGAGAACCTTCCAGAAGGACAACCATCTCTGCAGCACTCCACCAATCAGGCCTTTCTGATAAAGTAGCCAGATGGAAGCCACTCCTCAGTAAAAAGGCACGACAGCCCGCTTGGAGTTTGCCAAACGGCACCTAAAAGACACTCAGACCATGAGAAACAAGATTCTCTGGTCTGATGAAACCAAGATTAAGCTCTTTGGCCTGAATGCCAAGCGTCACGTCTAGAGGAAACCTGGCACCATCCCTACGATGAAGCATTGTGGTGGCAGCATCATGCTGTGTGGATGTTTTTCAGTGGCAGGGACTGGGAGACTAGTCAGGATCGAGGGAAAGATGAATGGAGCAAAGTACAGAGAGATCCTTGATGAAAACCTGCTTCAGAGGGCTCAGGACCTCAGACTGGTGCAAAGGTTTACCCTCCAACAGGACAATGACTCTAAGCACACAGCCAAGACAACACAGGAGTGACTTCGGGACAAGTCTCTGAATGTCCTTGAGTGGCCCAGCCAGAGCCCTGACATGAACCCAATTGAACATTTCTGGAGAGACCTGAAAATAGCTGTGCAGCAACGCTCCCGATCCAACCTGACAGAGCTTGAGAATATCTGCAGAGAAGAATGGGAGAAACTCCCCAAATGCAGGTGTGCCAAGCTTGTAGCGTCATACCCAAGAAGACACGAGGCTGTAATCTCTGCTTCAACAAAGTACTGAGTAAAGCATATCAATATTTATATAAATGTCATATTTCCATAGTTTCTTAAAAATATAAATTAGCAAAAATGTCTAAAAACATTTTTCTGCTTTATTGTTATGGGGTATTGTGTGTAGATTGAACAATTTAATCCATTTCAGAATAAGGCTGTAATGTAACAACATGTGGAAAAGTCAAGGGGTCTGAATACTTTCCAAATGCACTGTAAATCATTGGTTTTAATGAGATGCGTGTTGATATGGCTCACAGTGTTTACAACAAGAAATATCATATTCATGGATGAAATACAAATGATCTAAGCGCTTCATTCGTTTTACGTACTATCCATTATTTTCCAGCTGTGCCAGCTTTCTTTGGGCAGAAGGTTAGTTTATTACATGCATCATTAGTTTGAGCCCTCAAGGTACGCCTCCTTCTCTCTCACTCTTTATTTTGCAATGACACCACATTTTCCAAGATGTTGACCTAAGACTGCCAGACAGGCAGTTTTCTTCGCCTCTCAATTTTCTCAAGGTCTTTACCTTAAAATAGCCATACCTTATCGACAACGGCCACTGAATAAATGACTTGGAGTTGCGAGAGGGACATTCATCCAAACACTGTTCTATATGTCCAGCAGTCCACTATATTAGAGCGCACAGCAATGCCAACAAAACTAAGGAGATGATTGTGGACTTCAGGAAACAGCAGAGGGAACACCCCCCTATCCACATCGATGGAACAGTAGTGGAGAGGGTAGCAAGTTTTAAGTTCCTCGGCATACACATCACAGACAAACTGAATTGGTCCACTCACACAGACAGCATCGTGAAGAAGGTACAGCAGCGCCTCTTCAACCTCAGGAGGCTGAAGAAATTCGGCTTGTCACCAAAAGCACTCACAAACTTCTACAGATGCACAATCGAGAGCATCCTGGCGGGCTGTATCACCGCCTGGTATGGCAACTGCTCCGCCCACAACCGTAAGGCTCTCCAGAGGGTAGTGAGGTCTGCACAACGCATCACCGGGGCAAACTACCTGCCCTCCAGGACACCTACACCACCCGATGTTACAGGAAGGCCATAAAGATCATCAAGGACATCAACCACCCGAGCCACTGCCTGTTCACCCGCTATCATCCAGAAGGCGAGGTCAGTACAGGTGCATCAAAGCTGGGACCGAGAGACTGAAAAACAGCTTCTATCTCAAGGCCATCAGACTGTTAAACAGCCACCACTAACATTGAGTGGCTGCTGCCAACACACTGACACTGACTCAACTCCAGCCACTTTAATAATGGGAATTGATGGGAAATGATGTAAATATATCACTAGCCACTTTAAACAATGTTACCTTATATAATGTTACTTACCCTACATTATTCATCTCATATGCATACGTATATACTGTACTCTATATCATCGACTGCATCCTTATGTAATACATGTATCACTAGCCACTTTAACTAGGCCACTTTGCTTACATAATCATCTCATATGTATATACTGTACTCGATACCATCTACTGTATCTTGCCTATGCTCCTCTGTACCATCTATCCTTATGTACATATTCTTTATCCCCTTACACTGTGTATAAGACAGTAGTTTTGGAATTGTTAGTTAGATTACTTGTTGGTAATTACTGCATTGTCGGAACTAGAAGCACAAGCATTTTGCTACACTCGCATTAACATCTGCTAACCATGTGTATGTGACAAATAAAATTTGATTTGATTGATTTGATTGATTTGATTCGATTTCATGCTACTGATTCATTCACTGTTCCGTTCATCTGGACGTTGATGAGGACCTTCAGGACTCTACCCTGGGAGTTAAACTAGCTATAATCAAAAGATGGGCTACTATAAGTTCTCATAACCAAATACCTTGGGCCCAGGACTCTACCCTGGGTGTGCGATCTGAGGTGACCAGAGAGGAAGAGGCGCAGTGGGAGGTTTTACACAATGCTTTTTTTATGGGCTTATTTTAGACCTAAGCTTTTCGCCTTTAGGAACAACGATTCCCATTGTTTGGGCGGAGACCTGAGCATCTCATTGCTATATACAGATCTCTGAGGTGACCCAAGCCAGCTGGCTGCCCCCAGGGCAGCAGAGAGACATAGGCCCCAGCCTTTGTTGTGACACCCCCTCTACTGGCTCTGTGATGTAGAGGGTTGTATGATGTGGCTCCAGACCAGACTCCTTGCCCATGGCCCAGTCCTGCATCCCTAGAGCCCATCAGGGTCCAGAAACAGAGGTACTATAGTGGGCCAGCATGACAAGCTGGCCGACTGACTATCTGGCTGCCTCCGTTATAGAACCACTGACCCCCCCCCACTTCCCCGTCCCTGTCCCCTTTGGTTTGCCTCCATTCATGCTATTGTTAGGGTCCCAATCCAATCATAACCCTGTTAATAAGCTTCGGCGGTAAAAATGCCATTGTTCTTTCGCTGCAAAAATGTGTTTGGATGAATGTGCTCAACAAGATAAGAAAGACACACGTTGCATATTGATTCAAACATGCTTCCTTCGCTACGCATGAATTCATATCGGTTCCCATGTACGAGTCTGGTCTGTTTTCATTGAGTGGGGCCTTAAAAACTTCTTACGGCTGAGATCCCGTGAACGGGATCGATATGACAACAGCCAGTGAAAGTGCAGGGCGCCAAATTCAAACAACAGAAATCTCATAATTAAAATTCCTCAAACATACAAGTATTTTACACCATTTTAAAGATAAACTTGTTATTAATCCCACCACAGTGTCCGATTTCAAGAAGGCTTTACGACGAAAGCACACCATCTGATTATGTTAGGTCAGTACTTAGTCACAGAAAAACACAGCCATTTTTCCAGCCAAAGAGAGGAGTCACAAAAAGCAGAAATATAGATAAAAATTCATCACTAACCTTTGATGATCTTCATCAGATGACACTCATAGGATGTCATGTTACACAATACATGTATGTTTTGTTCGATAAAGTTCATATTTATATCCAAAAATCTCAGTTTACATTGGCACGTTATGTTCAGTAATGTTTTGCTTCCAAAACATCCAGTGATTTTGCAGAGAGCCACATCAATTTACAGAAATACTCATTATAAACATTGATAAAAGATACAGGTGTTATGCATGGAATTTTAGATCCACTTCTCCTTAATGCAACCACTGTGTCAGATTTCAAAAATGCTTTACGGAAAAAGCACACCATGCTATAATCTGAGTACAGCGCTCAGCGACCAAAACAAGCCATACAGATATCCGCCATGTTGTGGAGTCAACAGAAGTCAGAAATAGCATTATAAATATTCACTTACCTTTGATGATCTTCATCAGAATGCACTCCCAGCAATCCCAGTTCCACAATACATTTTTGTTTTGTTTGATAAAGTCCATCATTTATGTCCAAATACCTCCTTTTTATTCGCGCCTTTAGTTCACAAATCCATATTCACGACGAGCAGGACAGACGAAAAGTAAAAAAATGCCATTACAGTTCGTAGAAACATGTCAAACAATGTATAGAATCAATCGTTAGGATGTTTTTAACATAAATCTTCAATAATGTTTCAACTGGAGAATTCCTTTGTCTCTAGAAATGCAATGGACGCAGCTACCTCTCACGGAAGCACGCGTGATCGGCTCATGGCCTTCTGGCAGACCTCAACTCAATCAGCTCTTATTCTCTCCTCCTTCACAGTAGAAGCCTGAAACAAGGTTCTAAAGACTGTTGACATCTAGTGGAAGCCTTGGAAAGTGCAATTGGACCAAATTTACACTGTATCTTGGATAGGCAAAGAGTTGAAAAACTACAAACCTCAGATTTCCCACTACATGGTCGGAAGAAATCCGACCATTCAAACAGTTTTAGAAACTTCAGAGTGTTTTCTATCCAAATCTACTAATAATATGCATATCTTAGCTTCTGGGCCTGAGTAGCAGGCAGTTTACTCTGGGCACCTTATTCATCCAAGCTACTCAATACTGCCCCCAAGCCATAAGAAGTTTAAAGGGCTGATCCTCACAAAACTACACCCCCCTTCCTGCACCTGTGTACCAGTCCAGATCTCTTTGACAACCTCTGCATTGTTCCTTCCAGCGTTTATCTTTTGTCTCTCTTCTGCACCTCTTCGGAGAAAGAGAGAGAGTTCCCTTGCAGTGGGGCTTGGTTGGCAATGAGATGCAAATGCATGTAGTAATTGAGAATATTGAGCGTTGCTGTTGTTTATCTGCTGGGGTCTAATGGGACACGAGCAGGTATGGAAAGCTGCTTATCTGCACTATAGTCTACACGCTTGGAATGAAGAGTACACACTCACACACACATAGTCTATCTCTCTCTCTCACACACACACACACACACACACACACACACACACACACACACACACGCACACACAGCTGTCTGGATGAGAGCCCGAAGTGGAGAGTTCAGTGGAGAGTTCAGCCAGTGTAGCTCCTGTCTGTGTGTTTCTGGACATGGGTTGACATTGTTTGACTCCCTGTCCCTTTTGAGGGAATACCTTCTGTCTGTCATGGATAATACCTTCTGTCTGTCATGGATAATACCTTCTGTCTGCCATAGATAATACCTTCTGACTGTCATGGATAATACCTTCTGTCTGTCATGGATAATACCTTCTGTCTGACATGGATAATACCTTCTGTCTGTCATGGATAATACCTTCTGTCTGTCATGGATAATACCTTCTGTCTGTCATGGATAATACCTTCTGTCTGTCATGGATAATACCTTCTGTCTGTCATGGATAATACCTTCTGTCTGTCATGGATAATACCTTCTGTCTGTCATGGATAATACCTTCTGTGTGTCATGGATAATACCTTCTGTCTGTCATAGATAATACCTTCTGTCTGTCATGGATAATACCTTCTGTCTGGCATGGATAATACCTTCTGTCTGTCATGGATAATACCTTCTGTGTGTCATGGATAATACCTTCTGTCTGCCATAGATAATACCTTCTGTCTGGCATGGATAATACCTTCTGTCTGCCATAGATAATACCTTCTGTCTGGCATGGATAATACCTTCTGTCTGCCATAGATAATACCTTCTGTCTGGCATGGATAATACCTTCTGTCTGTCATGGATAATACCTTCTGTCTGGCATGGATAATACCTTCTGTCTGTCATGGATAATACCTTCTGTGTGTCATGGATAATACCTTCTGTCTGCCATAGATAATACCTTCTGTCTGGCATGGATAATACCTTCTGTCTGTCATGGATAATACCTTCTGTCTGGCATGGATAATACCTTCTGTCTGACATGGATAATACCTTCTGTCTGTCATGGATAATACCTTCTGTCTGTCATGGATAATACCTTCTGTCTGTCATGGATAATACCTTCTGTCTGTCATGGATAGATCATGCAGATCATCTCTGTTGACAAGAACACAGTTCTGGGAAAAAGCAGCTATTTAATGAGCATGCCACACTCAAACCACTAATGTGTCAGAGGAGGTGATTTACTGATTTCTGTTGTGGATTTTCACTCTGCCCTGTAAACCTACAGAGACCAACTCCATGTGCACTCACACACACATCCATTCAGAGGACTATGAACACACTGTCTTGTCTAGGTATTGTATGTACAGTATATTCTATACATATCTGCCAGGTAGGCAGCTTTTGTATGACATTGTATTGAAGTGAAATTGTATGAATCTATTTCAGGGACATTGTCATACACAAAGGCTTGACACATTCCTATTGTTCTGGAACCTGGAGAGAACCTGTAACTGTATGAAATAATACTGTCTTATACATCAGTCCCCATACGGTGGGAGTGTTGGTAGTGTGATGCCGGCAGTGACAGCCTGCTGCGTTGGAGCGGGAGTCTTGAGGGTAGTGTGTGTGTGTGTGTGTGTGTGTGTGTGTGTGTGTGTGTGTGTGTGTGTGTGTGTGTGTGTGCGTGCGTGCGATACTTTCGTTCATGCCTGCCTGTGTGTGTGGTGTGGTCTGTCCTAAATCTCTGTTTCATCCCCTGGAGCTCTCCCAGACCTAGCCTCCCAGCATCCATGTCTATCCCTGGAGCCCTCCCAGACCTAGCCTCCCAGCGTCCATGTCTATCCCTGGAGCCCTCCCAGAACTAGCCTCCCAGCATCCATGTCTATCCCTGGAGCCCTCCCAGACCTAGCCTCCCAGCGTCCATGTCTATCCCTGGAGCCCTCCCAGACCTAGCCTCCCAGCGTCCATGTCTATCCCTGGAGCCCTCCTAGACCTAGCCTCCCAGCGTCCATGTCTATCCCTGGAGCCCCCAGACCTAGCCTCCCAGCGTCCATGTCTATCCCTGGAGCCCTCCCAGACCTAGCCTCCCAGCGTCCATGTCTATCCCTGGAGCCCTCCCAGACCTAGCCTCCCAGCGTCCATGTCTATCCCTGGACCCCTCCCAGACCTAGCCTCCCAGCGTCCATGTCTATCCCTGGAGCCCTCCCAGACCTAGCCTCCCAGCGTCCATGTCTATCCCTGGAGCCCTCCCAGACCTAGCCTCCCAGCGTCCATGTCTATCCCTGGAGCCCTCCTAGACCTAGCCTCCCAGCGTCCATGTCTATCCCTGGAGCCCTCCCAGACCTAGCCTCCCAGCGTCCATGTCTATCCCTGGACCCATCCCAGACCTAGCCTCCCAGCCTCCATGTCTATCCCTGGACCCCTCCCAGACCTAGCCTCCCAGTGTCCATGTCTATCCCTGGAGCCCTCCCAGACCTAGCCTCCCAGCGTCCATGTCTATCCCTGGAGCCCTCCTAGACCTAGCCTCCCAGTGTCCATGTCTATCCCTGGAGCCCTCCCAGACCTAGCCTCCCAGTGTCCATGTCTATCCCTGGAGCCCTCCTAGACCTAGCCTCCCAGCGTCCATGATCCCTGGAGCCCTCCTAGACCTAGCCTCCCAGCGTCCATGTCTATCCCTGGAGCTCTCCTAGACCTAGCCTCCCAGCGTCCATGTCTATCCCTGGAGCCCTCCCAGACCTAGCCTCCCAGTGTCCATGTCTATCCCTGGACCCATCCCAGACCTAGCCTCCCAGCCTCCATGTCTATCCCTGGACCCCTCCCAGACCTAGCCTCCCAGCGTCCATGTCTATCCCTGGAGCCCTCCCAGACCTAGCCTCCCAGTGTCCATGTCTATCCCTGGACCCATCCCAGACCTAGCCTCCCAGCCTCCATGTCTATCCCTGGACCCCTCCCAGACCTAGCCTCCCAGCGTCCATGTCTATCCCTGGAGCCCTCCCAGACCTAGCCTCCCAGCGTCCATGTCTATCCCTGGAGCCCTCCCAGACCTAGCCTCCCAGTGTCCATGTCTATCCCTGGACCCATCCCAGACCTAGCCTCCCAGCCTCCATGTCTATCCCTGGACCCCTCCCAGACCTAGCCTCCCAGCCTCCATGATCCCTGGAGCCCTCCCCCTAGCCTCCCAGCCTCCATGTCTATCCCTGGACCCCTCCCAGACCTAGCCTCCCAGCGTCCATGTCTATCCCTGGAGCCCTCCCAGACCTAGCCTCCCAGCGTCCATGTCTATCCCTGGAGCCCTCCCAGACCTAGCCTCCCAGCCTCCATGTCTATCCCTGGACCCCTCCCAGACCTAGCCTCCCAGCCTCCATGTCTGTCCCGAATCATATGGCAAACAAGACGAATCCTGTCACATTAAGCACTAGCACAAATTGCACATCTTGGCTAATAAAAAGACAGAGAAATTGCTGCCAGCAGCTTTTCTGGAAATCTCTCTGTAATTCCTCATGAGCTTTAGTATTACAGCCTCACTATCCAGAGATAGATTAACTTCCACATGATGACTTCCACAGTTTACTGTTGCAATGCGGCTGACTGACTGTCTGACTGGCTGGCTGGCTGGCTGGCTGGTTGGCTGGCTGGCTGGCTGGCTGACTGGCTGGCTGGTTGACTGGCTAGCTGGCTGGCTGGCTGGCTGGCTGGCTGGCTGGTTGGCTATCTGACTGGCTGGCTGTCTGACTGGCTGGCTGACCATATAAATCTAATTTGCATATGTGTAGTTCCGTCTTAAAAGCATTTACATAAATGTATGTCATTCATAAATATTCTTCTGATTCGTATATATATTGTATGTATATTTTATGTACTGTTAATTTCTGACTAGAACTTGAGGTTAACAGTCTTCTCACATTATAGCATAACATTGATATTTTATGTAACGTAAACTCACCCCATTCCGTACAAATGTGCGCAACCGTGACATTCAAACGAGGCTGCAAAGAAAACTAATGGGACTGTGTTGACTTCAAAATCTGGGGTGTGAACTACGTTTCTATTCAAGCGTTGATCGACATGGTAATGGCTCCATAGTGTTGGAGAAATTCTGAAAAAACGCACCCTCCGTTACATATTGACGTATCATGCCATAACGTACAGCACGCATAAAGCATCTATTTCTGTCTTACAATCTCTCTCCACCTTCTCTCATCCTTTAGAAACAGGAAATGAACAGTGACGGGGGTAAGGGGGGGATACCTAGTCCTTTTTTGCGTCATCACTGGAAGCGATCATGATTCTCAATGCCGCTGTTAACTTCTGAAGATCACTTTAGCACCGCCCTAAAAACCCCATTCAAATTTGACACAAACCTTCAAATAGGTATGTAGGTAGGTATGACACAATAGGTATGACACATTATATAAACTCTTTATAGTGTTTTATTTACATTTCAGAGGCGATAAGGTGATAAGGTGGACAGATCGAGTGAAAAAAGCCGTTTTCCCACACAGCATCTCTCCATCACGCATTAGTTTAGCTTCCCCACACAACATCTCTCCTTCTCACTACCACGCATTAGTTTAGCTTCCCCACACAGCATCTCTCCTTCTCACTATCACACATTAGTTTAGCTTCCCCACACAGCAACTCTCCTTCTCACTATCACACATTAGTTTAGCTTCCCCACACAACATCTCTCCTTCTCACTATCACACATTAGTTTAGCTTCCCCACACAACATCTCTCCTTCTCACTATCACACATTAGTTTACCTTCCCCACCCGCCATTTTTTAAAAGACCCGACGGAGATCATTGCCTTGTTGAATCATGTAGAAACAGGCAGCGTGGAGCTCATTGCCTTGTTGAATCATGTAGAAACGGGCAGCGTGGAGCTCATTGCCTTGTTGAATCATGCAGAAACAGGCAGCGTGGAGCTCATTGCCTTGTTGAATCATGCAGAAACAGGCAGCGTGGAGCTCATTGCCTTGTTGAATCATGTAGAAACAGGCAGCGTGGAGCTCATTGCCTTGTTGAATCATGTAGAAACAGGCAGCGTGGAGCTCATTGCCTTGTTGAATCATGTAGAAACAGGCAGCGTGGAGCTCATTGCCTTGTTGAATCATGCAGAAACGGGCAGCGTGGAGCTCATTGCCTTGTTGAATCATGCAGAAACAGGCAGCGTGGAGCTCATTGCCTTGTTGAATCATGCAGAAACAGGCAGCGTGGAGCTCATTGCCTTGTTGAATCATGTAGAAACAGGCAGCGTGGAGCTCATTGCCTTGTTGAATCATGTAGAAACAGGCAGCGTGGAGCTCATTGCCTTGTTGAATCATGCAGAAACAGGCAGCGTGGAGCTCATTGCCTTGTTGAATCATGTAGAAACAGGCAGCGTGGAGCTCATTGCCTTGTTGAATCATGTAGAAACAGGCAGCGTGGAGGTCATTGCCTTGTTGAATCATGCAGAAACAGGCAGCGTGGAGGTCATTGCCTTGTTGAATCATGCAGAAACAGGCAGCGTGGAGCTCATTGCCTTGTTGAATCATGCAGAAACAGGCAGCGTGGAGCTCATTGCCTTGTTGAATCATGTAGAAACAGGCAGCGTGGAGCTCATTGCCTTGTTGAATCATGTAGAAACGGACAGCGTGGAGGTCATTGCCTTGTTGAATCATGCAGAAACAGGCAGCGTGGAGGTCATTGCCTTGTTGAATCATGTAGAAACAGGCAGCGTGGAGCTCATTGCCTTGTTGAATCATGTAGAAACAGGCAGTGTGGAGCTCATTGCCTTGTTGAATCATGCAGAAACGAGCAGCGTGGAGGTCGCGGCATGAATTCTGTTGGAATGGGGAGAAATTGTGCTTTACAATGGTATTGACATTACAGTTGATCTGGAAGTATTACGTTTTTTGGGCGCTAAAATAAGTTCAATTGTACGGACCAAGGCGATGTACAAAAGTGAGTGAGTTTACGTTACAGTATATTGAGGTTCATAATTATCTCACATTATAGGATAAAATCTATATTTTATGTACTGTAGTGTTCTCACTAGTCCATTTCCATATAACCCACTCTGCAAACCTGTATCTGTCTACCCGGACCATCGATCCATAGCAGGGGGTCTCCGTCCCACCCCCCACCACTGCACCACTCTGAACCAATCCACATTCAAAGTGGGAACCCATCTCCATCCTCCTGTCATTTACAGACTCAGTGTGGATCCCAACCAGTCACCCCAGTATCCCAGGGTGCAGTGCAAGAGCAGGCCCAGTGGGACACATCCCAATCCTGACAGCTCCACACATCCATTCGTCCATCAAACTCTATGGTACTTCCTACAGACGGAACCCCCATCTCTCCCCTCTTCCTCTCTTTTAGAAAATATGATTGAAGCCATCCTGAGTCAATCTGGTTAAGTGTTGCAGTAGGTAGCCTGTGTCATTAAAATTTTATTTTTGTGACAAGGCCACTGTTGAAAATGTTATTGTCAGGGCCAGTCTGTCCAAGTTACGGTGCGTCGACTCAAATGACTCAGGGTGCGCTGTGACAGCTCCCACTGGTCCAGGCAGGGTGCCACGGTCATTATGAATGCAAATACTGTAGCCGTAATTGAGGAAAGTGTCAGTCACTGGGATAGGAGGCCTAATACCTGCAGAGAGAAGGAGAGCGAGAAAGGGAGAGGGAGGGAGAAAAGGGGGAGAGATAATACGATCAGTGCTCGGGAGAGCTCATCAGCATGCTCCCTGTGCTGTCACCCTAGCTGGGCCACCTTTATACACACACACATATTCAGACATGTTCTCTTACACATCTCGCTGTCTTACTTAAATCTCTCTCTCTCTCTCTCTCTCTCTCTCTCTCTCTCTCTCTCTCTCTCTCTCTCTCTTTCTCTCTCTCTCACACACACACACACACACATAGTATAACCTTTTCTCTCATGTCATCCTCCTGTCAGGGACTCATCAGAATTGATTACCAGGGTTTGGGGAAAGTAGGAAAGATTATATTGGAAGTCATGCTGAAATGTGAGACTGTTGACAGATTAGGGCTTAATGAAACTATGGATTTGGAATGTTTTGAGGCTTATGCATAAACAGAATGGCGTTACTCACAAGCATCTTCAGGGACCAAGAGGATTACACAAGGAGAAGTTTTAAAAAACGTTATCTTTCCTTCTCAAAACTCTCTTTTCATTATACCTTATGAAAATATATTGATTAGGCAGCCAGTACATAGGCCTCATAGAAGTGATATTGTAACCATACTGTGATATATTGTGATTGACATGTACTATTATAATGCAATGTTATGTGTTTCCATCTTACCTTGAGGCAACACAAAGATCATACAAGATCTGTAACATACGTTTCAGTTGTTTCCCATGCCCACATAAATTTACATATAGCGGCTCCCACGGAGCATGAAATATGGACTTGTCTGGCGCAATGCCCTCTGGGACGGCGAATGATTGACACATCAGCACTTCTGGCCTTAAATTTATGCATGTGTCATGATATCCCCTTAAAATGTTCTCTCGACTCCGGCGCAAGGTCATAATTTAGCTGCGTCCGGTTTACTTCTCACTCCCTCGATAGCCTTGCTTGTAATTTAGCGTATTCTTTTAATTAAATGGATTGCGAACGGCGGCTTAAGTGCCTAGGATTTTTAAGACAAGCAATTTTTTGAAGAAACACAAAGTTACCTGAATTGTCAAAGTCCGCGGTGCAGCGGCGGACTGCACAGCACAGCACAACACAACACAGCACAGCACAGCACAGCACAACACAGCACAACACAGCACAGCACAACACAGCACAACACAGCACACAGCACAGCACAACACAGCACAACACAGCACAACACAGCACAGCACAACACAGCACAGCACAACACAGCACAGCACAGCACAACACAGCACAACACAGCACAGCACAGCACAGCACAACACAGCACAACACAGCACAGCACAACACAGCACACACAGCACAGCACAGCACAGCACAGCACAACACAGCACAGCACAGCACAGCACAGCACAGCACACACAGCACAGCACAGCACACAGCACAGCACAACACAGCACAGCACAGCACAACACAGCATAGCACAACACAACACAACACAACACAACACAGCACAGCACACACATAAAGAGGTATCTATATAGTTGAAAAGGCTCTAAACTGCTACCGTGTGTTTAGCTGAATTGGATGGTTATACAAATGTCACCTAGAGGAGGAAGGGAGGGAAGGGAGGAGAGCTACTTCTCCACACTGGGGGAGACTACAGTACAGAGGCCCTAGAGGGACAATTTAAAGGGGTCGATGGTGTGGATTCTGTCTGTATGCAGCAGGAAAGGGTGGTGATGGGACCAGCAAATTGATTCGTGATGCCAAGACGCTTTTGCTGTGATTTCAGTCAACCATCAGAAGAGCCGAGGGCAGAAGAAATGAGAAGGTCATGGATTTGGATTTAGAAGTCAGAATGGTCAGTGATGATGAGATTTGGGCCTAATCAAAGTCATGGAGAAGCGAACCTCAAAGGTCATTCCTTTATTCCTTTTGAGGACTTTCTTCAAAAATAGAATCACATAGAGAGAATTTAAAAACTGCCTTAAGTCAAAGATACATTACATGTGAAAGTTGAGACAAATGAAGACCGCCGGCACTATACCCCTTTTGGTCACAGAGTTCGAATTACTGTGTCCTTGTCCTTCTCCTTACTGGTCGTTTCACTTCCTCATTGAAGCCATTTGGTCTGGTCAGGGGTTCCAAGCTCTTCTCTCCGATAGGATAGCGTCTGGTATGACTGGAACCTGTTCCTGTAGCCCGGGCTACTGCAGAGTCCCTACTCCCCAGCCACTGCACCAGCACACGTCTGGCCCCTTTGTTTGTTACACTCCTGAATCTGCATCCATAATGTAGCCCTGGTTGCTGCCCTCCCGGGACTGGCTTTAGGAGAGAAAGAGAGATAGAGGGAGGAAGAAAGAGAGCAGATAAAAAGCAAGGGAGAGCGAGAGAGGAAGAGGAGACCGAGAGAGGGATAGGGAAAGTAAGGGGGACGGGAAGTCTGTGCTCCTGAGTGTCAGCACGCACAGTCGCCTCTGAGGCCACGGCAAACTGTGTCAGCCCTCTCTACTCTCATATCCTAAAGCAGAGGGAAATTATCCTGAGAGAGAGAACCAAAGAGTGGGAGATAGAAAGAGGAAAAGCGAGAGAGAGACATTGATTCCCCTCTCCCTGCTTCAACAGGGATTTGTGGGGATAAGGAGCAACATTTCTCCTTTGGCTTCTACAGCCCCTCCACCCATCAAAGTCCTCGCTTCACTGACTCAGACAACCCTCCTCCACATTCTACTCACATGTCCCATTGATCCTCCACACTATGGCCAAAGCCCTGGGAAAAGCACCTAGAGTATAGCCTACGAGCTACACTACAGCACTATGCTGTTGATCTGTCATTAGATGGACTTCCAGGGCCCAGGGAGTCAGGGGCTGGAGGTGTGGGACACAACCTGGGCTTAGTGAGCCGTCCCAGGGTAGGCAGTGAGCCATCTCTGGCTAGCCTGGCTCCACTCTCAGCCTCCTCGCTCCACTGGACCATACAGGGACTCGGAGCTTGGCCATGGAGGTTTGGATGGCTGCCAAGTAGTTTTTGGGGTTAGGGAAGTCAGATGAGGTCACCCCTCAGCACTGATGTAAGGTCCGTTTGGGTCATTTCTCCCCTAATGGTTAAGGTGAGGATTAAGGGGTGGGTAAAACTGATCCTAGATCTGTGCCTACGGGGAGGAAACTTTTACACAGAGCCAGTGGGGCCCACAGAGTCTGACCCAGCAGTGCCTGAAGGACCCCACTGTGTTGTACTGTGTCTAGATCTCTGTCTGGCCTTGCTTCAGTAGCCCTCCCCTCCGAGCGCTGCTTAGGAATTCTCCAGACCTTCCTGTGGGCCTGGCTAAAGCCAGAGGTGTCCGGGGTTTATAGTGAATGCTCAGTGAATGTGCAGATGGGCTGATAGCGATTCCCTTTTCTCCTTGAGTGAGCTCTTTCACCCCTGCCTGTCTGTCGACCCTGGATAGAGTCAACATTGTAGAGAGGACACTAGTCCTTGAAGTGGTGGAGTGGAATTTCTTAAAGAAACTTAGGGTAAACAAAATTTGTGTTGTCGAAATTAATAAAATAAGTATTGATGGTTACCGATTTGTTAGCATCGAAACACTTCATTAGCGAGTTAAGCAATGACCTGGTCTCAGATGAGAGTCGTACTGCGCTTTGACTGGTAAAATGGAACTATATAAATCCAATCCATTATTATTACTATTATTATTAGTGTTCTGTTCCATATCTGAATCAGACATATCGGTACAATGATCATCCATTAGAGCAGTGGGCTTTTGTGTTAATCACCCTTTGTGCTTAAGTGCGTTGCATTGTTGAAGATATCAATGCAGGAGAGGCTGTTGATCTTTTGAAAATGTCAGGCTGTGGTCGTCCAGCCATGCATTATTTGGATGTGGTCTCTCTCTCTCTCTTTCACTCTCTCCAACTCTCTCTATAACTTTAGAGTCCATGGTGCAGTATAACCCGATCGATCCTCTATGTCCAGCCAGGCATACATCCATACTGTACATTGATCTCTATAAGCTCGCCTTCGATTGCAGTGTACTTGCCCTCTGATTGGAAATCAACACAACCATTCAATGTGCTACAGACAGCGGTTTACAACCAAATCCCGAACGGTCTCCTAACGTTACATCTCAACAACAACCATAATGAAGAGTGCAGGTCTGGTCTGCTGTGTACTGTAGTAGAAATCATCAATTTACTCTCTGCATGGCCGAGAACTCTTCAGAATGGTTTAGACTAGGCACGGTGGTTTAGTTATTGCTATTGTGACGCTCCATAAACTCACCGTGTTTCCTTAATGAGAGAAACGTCACGCCAGCCAATTTTGGTAATGAGGTCCAATGGAAATATGTGTCTAGTCGTGGATGGGCCATGAGTGAGACAGCAGAGAGCTGGCTAATTGAATGTGGGAGAAAGAGGACAACAAAGAATCCTGAGAGAAGCATAGAGAAACCATTTGCCCTATGCATCCAAGTGTGTCCCTGCACAGCCACACACACACACACACACACACACACACACACACATCCTCAGTCAGAGAAGCAGGACTGCTGTGAGCATTAAATGATCCTTTTGTTTTGAACCCTGTTATTGGGCTTAATGGTTCAGCAGTAAATTCTCTTCCTCTCTCCATGAAGGAAGAGTAGGAGGATTAAAAACACTTTCAATGTCATTACAGTTGGGATTTCAAAGGCACTGAAAGTCTCCAAAGCAGCGTTCCTTCACTTTGAAATCTTTCTCCAATTGTAACTGAAGCGTCATTTATTCAGGACAGCTATATTAGAAAGGGAAAGCTTCCTCACTTACAAACTGCTCTGCTGTTAGCAGATGAGTCCACGTACAAAACAAGGAATATGCTTGGTCAGTGCTTGACTTAGACTTGGGTTTCTCATATAGGATGTACAGGACAGTCTTGGCCTTTATAGTGGGCCTCTGCCCAGATCTGACGCCTGCCAGATCTTACAATGTCGATAGGTATTTTACCTATCATCTAACCACAATCAAATGTTATAGCAATCAGGTGCTCGACGGCACAGTCGATGACGTGGCACGCAACCATTGGTATATGCTCACAACATCTGAGCAGAGGAACACCACCATTTACATTTGACATTTGAGTCATTTAGCAGACGCTCTTATCCAGAGAGACTTACAGTGCATTAATCTTCAGATAGCTAGGTGGGACGACCACATATCACATGCATAGAAAGTACATTTTTCCTCAATAAAGTAGCTGTCAGTAGAGTCAGAACAAGAAAGGGGGGTAGTACAGAAAGTATAGTACAGTATAGGCCTATATTGTGTTTGTATATGATGATCTGGAACAGACCTCAGGGTTATACAATGATCTGGAACCGACCTCAGGGTTATATGATGATCTGGAACAGACCTCATGGTTATATGATGATCTGGAACAGACCTCAGGGTTATACAATGATCTGGAACAGACCTCAGGGTTATACAATGATCTGGAACAGACCTCAGGGTTATATGATGATCTGGAACAGACCTCAGGGTTATACAATGATCTGGAACAGACCTCATGGTTATATGATGATCTGGAACAGACCTCAGGGTTATATGATGATCTGGAACAGACCTCATGGTTATATGATGATCTGGAACAGACCTCAGGGTTATACGATGATCTGGAACAGACCTCATGGTTATATGATGATCTGGAACAGACCTCAGGGTTATACGATGATCTGGAACAAACCTCATGGGCCCTCATTACTTGCCTCTCAGGCCGTACTTCTTTATGATCTGGACATGTACCTACATGTACAGTATGCTCATTGAGACCAGTGTGTGCGTTTGTGTATGCATGTGTGTGTTATGTGTGCGTGTGTGTTCCTCTGGCGATCGGGCATCCTATCGAAACGACTGCTTCCTTCCTCCGCTCAGAGCGAGGATGCCAATGCTGCAGCTTTTTACCTTATTACTGTGACTAAGAGAGGCTTAAGGAAGGCAGAGGAAGATAAGGAAGAGAGGGCGGGGGGAGTGAGTAAGGGAGAGGGAGGGAGAGAGAGAGAGTGAGGGAGAGAGAGGAAATGAGAAAGGGAGAAAGAGAGAGGATGGGAAGGAGAGAGATGAAGGGGGAGAGAGGAAGAGGAATGGAGAGAGAGGGTGTGTGTGTGTGTGTGTGTGTGTGTGTGTGTGTGTGTGTGTGTGTGTGTGTGTGTGTGTGTGTGTGTGTGTGTGTGTGTGTGTGTGTGTGTGTGTGTGTGTGTGCATGTTCTTCTGTGTAGTCAGTGTGATCTTGGCCTACCTAGATTATCATGTCAATAAAGGTACTCCCACTTTGTGATTATTATGTGCATAATCTCCATTATCTGATGCTGGGAATTTACAGTATATTATGTACGTACACGAATAATGGTACGTTAGAGCCTGCATGACTTGTGGTATTACATAGAATAAAATGGGGTGATTTCCAATCCCCCAGGAATAAAGGTACAGTATTTTTGTGGAGTTGCAAGAGGAGAATAATGATTCCTCTCAGAGCTGAACCTACCAACATGCTTTGCTTTTTTTTGCATCAGTGCAGGTCTGTACCTGCTCTGTAGCTCCATAGTGACCTCTTGTGGACAGGAGTGGTACTGCACCATGTTGCTCCACCACATAACTCACCTCAATGGGCACACTAACTGTCACACTCAAGGTGCATCCTGCAATTCTAAGCCATTAAATTGGCCCTAGTCTCCCAAATACCTGAGGTTTAGAGGTGTTTACCATATTTCATGTAGGGAAAAGATACACATCAACCAGATTCACAAGTCCCTTTATGTTTACCTGGTTTCTGCTCCTAATAATCTGACAAGAGGGCTGCAACATGGCGGAACGTTTCAGAGCCAGAGAGAGATGGTCAAATAAATCCCTATTATCTTTGAACTGCCAATTATCCTCCACCGCGATCTGCCATCTCACAGACATCTGAGCCCCAAACCCTGGGGGAGGGATGGGGAGATGAGATGAGTGAGAACACTAATGACTGATGCTGAATCACCTCTTTGACTTTCTCAACATACTTTTAATGGCCGCTCCTTGATCAGTCCAGCTTAATATGGGCTCTAGTGGCTAGCCTCTCTGGCTCTGATGGTGTTTTGGGTTACGGTGTGGATATTGTGTGCTCACAGCACATGGCCCTACTGTTGGTTGGTATAGAAAATGTTGCCTCACTCAATGACAGCTATTGAGATAGACTGGCCGGTCTATGTCCCAGATTGCATGTACACAAGTGTGCGTCTGTGTGCCTGCCTGTAATGGGGAAATTTCACATCACTAAATGTAATATTTAGCTTACAGCAAGCTTTAGTTTTTGTTCTAGCACTACACAGCTGATTCAAATAAGTTGATGATTTGAATCAGCTGTGTAGTGCTGGGGTTTAGAGTGATCGACACAATGTTTCTGTTTAGAGTTTCTGTAATACACATGAATTCCTGTGCAGAAGAAAGACACAGCACAAATGAGAAAACAGAGTGAGAAATAAAGAGAACAAGGCAGAATGGGGTCCCAAGTCCCCTGGGCTGGCTGGGTGGAGTTAAGAGACACTGGGCTTAGCTCTCTCTCCGCCACATAAGATATGGCTGGGAAATGAGCTGAGAGGGGAGAAAAAGCTCCAGCACAGCGAGAGAATCTGTCTCCTGAGCCGTGTCAGCTTACCCCTCAGCCCCATTCACTGTGTCAGTCAGTCAGTCTAGTCCCTGGCCTCTGGAGTCTATCTGCACATCACATCCTCTGTGTCTGTCTGCCTGTCTGCCTGTCTGTCTGTCTGCCTGTCTGTCTGCTGGATGGAGCCAGGTGCTGCTGCTACAGATGATCAAAATCTGATCCATGAGATTCCCCTCCAAATGGCTCTTGAAGTAGTATAGGTGGTGGTTATAGTTGCTTGAATGTCCCTCTTGATGTCAATGCTCCTTTCTGACAATCTCAGGGGGTATCGTATGATCCTGAGGCCTGAATCTCTCTGCGTCTAGTATAATGTAAAGGTTTTTATGCTTCTACACCTGCATTGCTGTTTGGGGTTTTAGGCTGGGTTTCTGTACAGCACTTTGTGACATCAGCTGATGTAAGAAGAGCTTTATAAATACATTTGATTGATTGAAAATAAATTAGATTTTATTAAGGTTAGATGAATAATAATGATGGCGTTTCAGTACCTCTACCAGTTGTTTAAACACAAACCGCCTCTTCAATCTCGGACACATCATCAGCATTAGCCTGATCTTTGGGGTGGCATGCATTGTATGTGATATGCATAGCACATCCAACATGCTTTAAAGTGGATCTGACAGCGTTTTAACTACTTTGCTGACATGAAACAAACAGACAATCATAATATCAGTCAAAAATATCAAATTCCCAGTTGATGTTACAAAACCAATATGATAATTGGTTTTAAAAGTAGGTTATATTTGACTCAACATTCCATGACGTACAGTAAGACATTGTTGGTAGAATGGATGGATGCAGTTCAATACATGTTTCATATAATTCACCAATACATTTCTTGGTAGTTCTAAAAAACATTGCTATCAGGTTGTAAATCACAGCTGGCCTGGTACATTGTTTCCTGCCTCCGTTTGGGATGCGCTGTTTCAGTTTCCATGACTCAATATTTTGGACAAAAACAGACGAATGTAACCAAGGCTGGGAATGTCAATACAATCAAACTAGCAAGGGCAATGATCACAAGTCAGTCATAACGTGGCTAATACACTGCTCAAAAAAATAAAGGGAACACTTAAACAACACAACACAAGGAAGCAACACTGATTGACAATACATTTCACATGCTGTTGTGCAAATGGAATAGACAACAGGGGGAAATTATAGGCAATTCGCAAGACACCCCCAATAAAGGAGTGGTTCTGCAGGTGGTGACCACAGACCACTTCTCAGTTCCTATGCTTCCTGGCTGATGTTTTGGTCACTTTTGAATGCTGGCGGTGCTTTCACTCTAGTGGTAGCATGAGACGGAGTCTACAACCCACACAAGTGGTTCAGGTAGTGCAGCTCATCCAGGATGGCACATCAATGCGAGCTGTGGCAAGAAGGTTTGCTGTGTCTGTCAGCGTAGTGTCCAGAGCATGAAGGCGCTACCAGGAGACAGGCCAGTACATCAGGAGACGTGGAGGAGGCCGTAGGAGGGCAACAACCCAGCAGCAGGACCGCTACCTCCGCCTTTGTGCAAGGAGGAGCAGGAGGAGCACTGCCAGAGCCCTGCAAAATGACCTCCAGCAGGCCACAAATGTGCATGTGTCTACTCAAATGGTCAGAAACAGACTCCATGAGGGTGGTATGAGGGCCCGACGTCCACAGGTGGGGGTTGTGCTTACAGCCCAACACCGTGCAGGACGTTTGGCATTTGCCAGAGAACACCAAGATTGGCAAATTCACCACTGGTGCCCTGTGCTCTTCACAGATGAAAGCAGGTTCACACTGAGCACATATGACAGACGTGACAGAGTCTGGAGACACTGTGGAGAACGTTCTGCTGCCTGCAACATCCTCCAGCTTGACCGGTTTGACGGTGGGTCAGTCATGGTGTGGGGTGGCATTTCTTTGGGGGGCCGCACAGCCCTCCATGTGTTCACCAGAGGTAGCCTGACTGCCATTAGGTACCGAGATGAGATCCTCAGACCCCTTGTGAGACCATATGCTGGTGCGGTTGGCACTGGATTCATCCTAATGCAAGACAATGCTAGACCTCATGTGGCTGGAGTGTGTCAGCAGTTCCTGCAAGAGGAAGGCATTGATGCTATGGACTGGCCCGCCCGTTCCCCAGACCTGAATCCAATTGAGCACATCTGGAACATCATGTCTCGCTCCATCCACCAACGCCACGTTGCACCACAGACTGTCCAGGAGTTGGCGGATGCTTTAGTCCAGGTCTGGGAGGAGATCCCTCAGGAGACCATCTGCCACCTCATCAGGAGCATGCCCAGGCATTGTAGGGAGGTCATACAGGCACGTGGAGGCCACACACACACTACTGAGCCTCATTTTGACTTGTTTTAAGGACATTACATCAAAGTTGGATCAGCCTGTAGTGTGGTTTTCCACTTTAATTATGAGTGTGACTCCAAATCCAGACCTCCATGGGTTGATACATTTGATTTCCATTGATAATTTTTGTGTGATTTTGTTGTCAGCACATTCAACTATGTAAAGAAAAAAGTATTTAATAAGAATATTTCATTCATTCAGATCTAGGATGTGTTATTTTGGTGTTCCCTTTATTTTTTTGAGCAGTGTAGCTTGCTATTTATGTAGCAAGGTAAAAACATGGAGCCTAACGTTAGCTAGCTAGCTGCAAGGAGGATGTCAAGTCATAGGAGAAGTGGGTGAGTGACAGACTTTTTCCCTCTATATTGTTTTCCGGTGACTATACACAGTTAGAGATGCAGGTGTCATTTGGTTAGCTAGCAAGAACTTGAATGACTGTTATTGTAGGTGAAAATTCACGACTATGGTTGATTTTCCAGTATCTAGACTGTTCTCCCAAAAGTATTGAGACAGAAAACATAGGGTTAATTAATAGACATGCATAAGCAGAGTAAAGGTTGAGTTCAGGTGAATGGACAGAGCTGGATAAACAAAGAGTTAACCATTGGACATGTAGAAACAGAACGTAAACAGAATCCATGGGAGTGTACAGACTGGGTCAACATGGAGTTAATCACCTAGGCATGTAAAACAGAATCTATGGGAGTGAACAGACTGGGTCAACATGGAGTTAATCACTAGACATGTAAAACAGAATCTATGGGAGTGAACAGACTGGGTCAACATGGAGTTAATCACTAGACATGTAAAACAGAATCTATGGGAGTGTACAGACTGGGTCAACATGGAGTTAATCACTAGACATGTAAAACAGAATCTATGGGAGTGAACAGACTGGGTCAACATGGAGTTAATCACTAGACATGTAAAACAGAATCTATGGGAGTGAACAGACTGGGTCAACATGGAGTTAATCACTAGACATGTAAAACAGAATCTATGGGAGTGTACAGACTGGGTCAACATGGAGTTAATCACCTAGGCATGTAAAACAGAATATATGGGAGTGAACAGACTGGGTCAACATGGAGTTAATCACTAGACATGTAAAACAGAATCTATGGGAGTGAACAGACTGGGTCAACATGGAGTTAATCACCTAGGCATGTAAAACAGAATCTATGGGAGTGAACAGACTGGGTCAACATGGAGTTAATCACTAGACATGTAAAACAGAATCTATGGGAGTGTACAGACTGGGTCAACATGGAGTTAATCACCTAGGCATGTAAAACAGAATCTATGGGAGTGAACAGACTGGGTCAACATGGAGTTAATCACTAGACATGTAAAACAGAATCTATGGGAGTGTACAGACTGGGTCAACATGGAGTTAATCACCTAGGCATGTAAAACAGAATATATGGGAGTGAACAGACTGGGTCAACATGGAGTTAATCACTAGACATGTAAAACAGAATCTATGGGAGTGAACAGACTGGGTCAACATGGAGTTAATCACTAGACATGTAAAACAGAATCCATGGGAGTGTACAGACTGGGTCAACATGGAGTTAATCACTAGACATGTAAAACAGAACATAAGCAGAATCCATGGGAGTGAACAGACTGGGTCAACATGGAGTTAATCACTAGACATGTAAAACAGAACGGAAGCAGAATCCATGGGAGTGGACAGACTGGGTCAACATGGAGTTAATCACTAGACATGTAAAACAGAATCCATGGGAGTGAACAGACTGGGTCAACATGGAGTTAATCACTAGACATGTAAAACAGAATCCATGGGAGTGAACAGACTGGGTCAACATGGAGTTAATCACTAGACATGTAAAACAGAACGGAAGCAGAATCCATGGGAGTGTACAGACTGGGTCAACATGGAGTTAATCACTAGACATGTAAAACAGAATCCATGGGAGTGTACAGACTGGGTCAACATGGAGTTAATCACTAGACATGTAAAACAGAACATAAGCAGAATCCATGGGAGTGAACAGACTGGGTCAACATGGAGTTAATCACTAGACATGTAAAACAGAACGGAAGCAGAATCCATGGGAGTGGACAGACTGGGTCAACATGGAGTTAATCACTAGACATGTAAAACAGAATCCATGGGAGTGTACAGACTGGGTCAACATGGAGTTAATCACTAGACATGTAAAACAGAATCCATGGGAGTGAACAGACTGGGTCAACATGGAGTTAATCACTAGACATGTAAAACAGAATCCATGGGAGTGAACAGACTGGGTCAACATGGAGTTAATCACTAGACATGTAAAACAGAACGGAAGCAGAATCCATGGGAGTGTACAGACTGGGTCAACATGGAGTTAATCACTAGACATGTAAAACAGAATCCATGGGAGTGTACAGACTGGGTCAACATGGAGTTAAATCACTAGACATGTAAAACAGAACATAAGCAGAATCCATGGGAGTGTACAGACTGGGTCAACATGGAGTTAATCACTAGACATGTAAAACAGAATCTATGGGAGTGTACAGACTGGGTCAACATGGAGTTAATCACTAGACATGTAAAACAGAATCTATGGGAGTGTACAGACTGGGTCAACATGGAGTTAATCACCTAGACATGTAAAACAGAATCCATGGGAGTGAACAGACTGGGTCAACATGGAGTTAATCACTAGACATGTAAAACAGAATCTATGGGAGTGTACAGACTGGGTCAACATGGAGTTAACCACCTAGACATGTAAAACAGAATCTATGGGAGTGTACAGACTCGGTCAACATGGAGTTAATCACCTAGACATGTAAAACAGAATCTATGGGAGTGTACAGACTGGGTCAACATGGAGTTAATCACCTAGACATGTAAAACAGAATCCATGGGAGTGAACAGACTGGGTCAACATGGAGTTAATCACTAGACATGTAAAACAGAATCCATGGGAGTGAACAGACTGGGTCAACATGGAGTTAATCACTAGACATGTAAAACAGAATCCATGGGAGTGAACAGACTGGGTCAACATGGAGTTAATCACTAGACATGTAAAACAGAATCCATGGGAGTGAACAGACTGGGTCAACATGGAGTTAATCACTAGACATGTAAAACAGAACGTAAGCAGAATCCATGGGAGTGAACAGACTGGGTCAACATGGAGTTAATCACTAGACATGTAAAACAGAACGGAAGCAGAATCCATGGGAGTGTACAGACTGGGTCATCATGGAGTTAATCACAGACATGTAAAACAGAATCCATGGGAGTGTACAGACTGGGTCAACATGGAGTTAATCACTAGACATGTAAAACAGAATCCATGGGAGTGAACAGACTGGGTCAACATGGAGTTAATCACCTAGACATGTAAAACAGAATGGAAGCAGAATCCATGGGAGTGTACAGACTGGGTCAACATGGAGTTAATCACCTAGACATGTAAAACAGAATGGAAGCAGAATCCATGGGAGTGTACAGACTGGGTCAACATGGAGTTAATCACTAGACATGTAAAACAGAACGGAAGCAGAATCCATGGGAGTGTACAGACTGGGTCAACATGGAGTTAATCACTAGACATGTAAAACAGAATCCATGGGAGTGTACAGACTGGGTCAACATGGAGTTAATCACTAGACATGTAAAACAGAATCCATGGGAGTGAACAGACTGGGTCAACATGGAGTTAATCACTAGACATGTAAAACAGAATCCATGGGAGTGAACAGACTGGGTCAACATGGAGTTAATCACAAGACATGTAAAACAGAATCCATGGGAGTGTACAGACTGGGTCAACATGGAGTTAATCACTAGACATGTAAAACTTAACGGAAGCAGAATCCATGGGAGTGTACAGACTGGGTCAACATGGAGTTAATCACTAGACATGTAAAACAGAACGGAAGCAGAATCCATGGGAGTGTACAGACTGGGTTAACATGGAGTTAATCACTAGACATGTAAAACAGAATCCATGGGAGTGTACAGACTGGGTCAACATGGAGTTAATCACTAGACATGTAAAACAGAATCCATGGGAGTGTACAGACTGGGTCAACATGGAGTTAATCACTAGACATGTAAAACAGAATCCATGGGAGTGAACAGACTGGGTCAACATGGAGTTAATCACTAGACATGTAAAACAGAACGGAAGCAGAATCCATGGGTGTGTACAGACTGGGTCAACATGGAGTTAATCACTAGACATGTAAAACAGAATCCATGGGAGTGTACAGACTGGGTCAACATGGAGTTAATCACTAGACATGTAAAACAGAATCCATGGGAGTGAACAGACTGGGTCAACATGGAGTTAATCACTAGACATGTAAAACAGAATCCATGGGAGTGTACAGACTGGGTCAACATGGAGTTAATCACTAGACATGTAAAACAGAATCTATGGGAGTGAACAGACTGGGTCAACATGGAGTTAATCACTAGACATGTAAAACAGAACGGAAGCAGAATCCATGGGTGTGTACAGACTGGGTCAACATGGAGTTAATCACTAGACATGTAAAACAGAATCCATGGGAGTGAACAGACTGGGTCAACATGGAGTTAATCACTAGACATGTAAAACAGAATCCATGGGAGTGTACAGACTGGGTCAACATGGAGTTAATCACTAGACATGTAAAACAGAATCTATGGGAGTGAACAGACTGGGTCAACATGGAGTTAATCACTAGACATGTAAAACAGAACGGAAGCAGAATCCATGGGTGTGTACAGACTGGGTCAACATGGAGTTAATCACTAGACATGTAAAACAGAATCCATGGGAGTGAACAGACTGGGTCAACATGGAGTTAATCACTAGACATGTAAAACAGAATCCATGGGAGTGAACAGACTGGGTCAACATGGAGTTAATCACTAGACATGTAAAATAGAATCCATGGGAGTGAACAGACTGGGTCAACATGGAGTTAATCACTAGACATGTAAAACAGAACGGAAGCAGAATCCATGGGAGTGTACAGACTGGGTCAACATGGAGTTAATCACTAGACATGTAAAACAGAATCCATGGGAGTGAACAGACTGGGTCAACATGGAGTTAATCACTAGACATGTAAAACAGAACGGAAGCAGAATCCATGGGAGTGGACAGACTGGGTCAACATGGAGTTAATCACCTAGACATGTAAAACAGAACGGAAGCAGAATCCATGGGAGTGTACAGACTGGGTCAACATGGAGTTAATCACTAGACATGTAAAACAGAATCCATGGGAGTGTACAGACTGGGTCAACATGGAGTTAATCACTAGACATGTAAAACAGAATCCATGGGAGTGTACAGACTGGGTCAACATGGAGTTAATCACTAGACATGTAAAATAGAATCCATGGGAGTGAACAGACTGGGTCAACATGGAGTTAATCACTAGACATGTAAAACAGAACGGAAGCAGAATCCATGGGAGTGTACAGACTGGGTCAACATGGAGTTAATCACTAGACATGTAAAACAGAATCCATGGGAGTGAACAGACTGGGTCAACATGGAGTTAATCACTAGACATGTAAAACAGAACGGAAGCAGAATCCATGGGAGTGGACAGACTGGGTCAACATGGAGTTAATCACTAGACATGTAAAACAGAACGGAAGCAGAATCCATGGGAGTGTACAGACTGGGTCAACATGGAGTTAATCACTAGACATGTAAAACAGAATCCATGGGAGTGAACAGACTGGGTCAACATGGAGTTAATCACTAGACATGTAAAACAGAACGGAAGCAGAATCCATGGGAGTGTACAGACTGGGTCAACATGGAGTTAATCACTAGACATGTAAAACAGAATCCATGGGAGTGTACAGACTGGGTCAACATGGAGTTAATCACTAGACATGTAAAACAGAATCCATGGGAGTGTACAGACTGGGTCAACATGGAGTTAATCACTAGACATGTAAAACAGAATCCATGGGAGTGAACAGACTGGGTCAACATGGAGTTAATCACTGGACATGTAAAACAGAATCCATGGGAGTGAACAGACTGGGTCATCATGGAGTTAATCACTAGACATGTAAAACAGAATCCATGGGAGTGTACAGACTGGGTCAACATGGAGTTAATCACTAGACATGTAAAACAGAATCCATGGGAGTGAACAGACTGGGTCAACATGGAGTTAATCACTAGACATGTAAAACAGAATCCATGGGAGTGAACAGACTGGGTCAACATGGAGTTAATCACTAGACATGTAAAACAGAACATAAGAAGAAAATGTGTACTTTAGTTAATTAATATAGGCACCAAAATCCATGTATCTGTAATAAGAACCTGTTTGTACTAATCAAATATTATTAGAAAAGCACTTATATTCGGAAAGTATATACACAATAAATGTAGTATTTTTGTATTAACACTATGGCGCCGCCACCATTATAATCTAAATTGAGCAGATGTGGGCGTTAACAAGGAAGAATTGGGACAAGAAGATAATGGTGGCGAGAGGCCAAGGGGTGTTAATCATCTACATAGAGGGGAGTGACCAGGTGTGTTATCTGAAGGTGGAAACCTATAAAGCCTGAGGTCTGTAACAAGAGAAGGCAGTTGATCCATGGACCAGCTCGGCTCTGTTACTTTGTAATAAAGTCTATTTGGATTTACAACTTCCATTATCTGACAAATATTTCATTCCATATTTCCACAACATTATCCAGTTAGCATATCCCTTGCGTTTCCAAATTCCCTCTGTGTCACGCCCTGGTCGAAGTATTTGGTGTTTATCTTCATGTATTGGGTCAGGCCAGGGTGTGGCATGGGTTTTTGTATGTGGTGTGTATATATTGGGATTGTAGCTAGTGGGGTATTCTAGCAAAGTCTATGGCTGTCTGGAGTGGTTCTCAATCAGAGGCAGGTGTTTATCGTTGTCTCTGATTGGGAACCATATTTAGGCAGCCATATTCTTTGAGTTTGTCGTGGGTGATTTTTCTTAGTGTCTTTGGTCCTGTCTCTGTGTTAGTTTACGCAAGTATAGGCTGTTTCGGTTTTCGTTACGTTTCCACGTTCTTTGTTTTTGTAGTGTTTGTATTGATTCGTGTTTTACTTTGTTTATTAAACATGGATCGCAATCTACACGCCGCATTTTGGTCCGACTCTCCTTCACCACAAGAGAACCGTTACACTCTGGCTATCTATTTCAGAACAGACTTGTCTGAGTGTGTCAGAGCGCAGAATAACTGATGCATTTATGAATTTGCTACACTGGCTGAATATGACCACTGTCAGTAAATGTAGGCAGAAAAAGTAATAGTTAGTCAAGAATTCTCTGGATAACATGTAAACAGCCTAGCTAACCAGCTCTGCTAGGGCGAGTAAAGTGGTCAGAGTGATGTGTTCTCTCATTTGTGTCTGGAAGTAGCAAGCTAGCCAACTTTAGCCAGTTAGCTTGTGTGCTTGGTTGCAGGCAAGCTGCAGAAGGACGGGAAGTCTACAATTCCCCATCGTTTATCAGTACAATTTTGACGGCCAACTAGCTGAAACAATTTGAGGGGGTTTACAGTGCATTCGGAAAGTATTCAGACCCCTTGACTTTTTCCATATTTTGTTACGTTACAGACTTATTTTTTTTGCTCCTCAATCTACACTCCATAATGACAAAGGAAAAACTGTTTTTTAGAAATGTTTGCTAATTTATCAAATGAAAAAAAAAAACGGATAAATCCTTTACATAAGTATTCAGACACTTTACTCAATACTTTGTTGAAGGACCTTTGGCAGCCATTACAGCCTCAAGTCTTCTTGGGTATGAAACTACAAGCTTGACACACCTGTATTTGAGATCTTCTCCCATTCTTCTCTGCAGAACCTCTCAAGCTCTGTCAGGTTGGATAGGGAACGTCGCTGCACAGCTATTTTCAGGTCTTTCCAGAGATGTTCGATCGGGTTCAAGTCCGGGCTCTGGTGGAGCCACTCAAGGACATTCAGAGACTTGTCCCGAAGTCACTCCTGCATTGGCAAACTCCAAGCAGGCTGTCATGTGCCTTTTACTGAGGAGTGGCTTCCGTCTAGCCACGCCTGATTGGTGGAGTGCTGCAGAGATGGATGTCCTTCTGGAAGGTTCTACCATCTCCACGAACTCTGGAGCTCTGTCAGAGTGACCATCGTGTATTTGGTCACCTCCCTGACCAAGGCCCTTCTCCCCCGATTGCTCAGTTTGGCCGGGCGGAAAGCTCTAGGAAGAATCCTGGTGGTTCCAAACTTCTTCCATTTAAGAATGATGAAGGCTACTGTGTTCTTGGGGACCTTCAATGATGCAGAAATGTTTTGGTACCTTTCCTCAGATCTGTACTTCAACAATCCTGTCTCGGAGCTCTACGGACATTTCCTTTGACCTCATGGCTTGGTTTTTGATCTGAAATGCACCGTCAACTGTCGGCACCTTATATAGACAGGTGCGTGCCTTTCCAAATTATGTCCAATCAATTTAATTTACCACAGGTGAACTCCAATCAAGTTGTAGAAAGATCTCAAAGATGATCAATGGAAACAGGATGCACCTGAGCTCAATTTTGAGTCTCATAACAAAGGGTCTGAATACTTAGGTAAATAAGGTATTTCTGTTTCGTTTTTTAAATACATTTGCAAAAATGTCTAAAAACCTGTTTTCGCTTTGTCATTGTGGGGTATTGTGCGTTGATTGATGAGGAACAGATGTATTTAACAAAATGTGGAAAAGGGGAAGGGGTCTGAATACTATCTGAATGCACTGTACTGTTTCTTTCATGTTCTTTCATTAGATTTTAGCTCATCTTGCTCTGGCTAGCATTAGTTGTTGATGTTGTTGTTGTTGATGTGCATAACTGAGGGAGAGAGAACCTACCTTTTCGTGGTTGTTTGATCAATAGGGTTGTAAAGTTCCCAAATATAAGAGGACTCTCTTGGTATTTAGCTACATACTTGCAGAAATCTATTCAACTGTATTTTGTGGCTTTTGGCGAATGTGTTCTAATGATATAAAGTTGCGCTGTTGCAACACACAGTCCAGTTCAAAGTGAATGATGGCAGGCCCTACTGCCTGTAAACACACAGTCCAGTTCAAAGTGAATGATGGCAGGCCCTACTGCCTGTAAACACACAGTCCAGTTCAAAGTGAATGATGGCAGGCCCTACTGCCTGTAAACACACAGTCCAGTTCAAAGTGAATGATGGCAGGCCCTACTGCCTGTAAACACACAGTCCAGTTCAAAGTGAATGATGGCAGGCCCTACTGCCTGTAAACACACAGTCCAGTTCAAAGTGAATGATGGCAGGCCCTACTGCCTGTAAACACACAGTCCAGTTCAAAGTGAATGATGGCAGGCCCTACTGCCTGCAAACGCACAGTCCAGTTCAAAGTGAATGATGGCAGGCCCTACTGCCTGTAAACACACAGTCCAGTTCAAAGTGAATGATGGCAGGCCCTACTGCCTGCAAACGCACAGTCCAGTTCAAAGTGAATGATGGCAGGCCCTACTGCCTGCAAACGCACAGTCCAGTTCAAAGTGAATGATGGCAGGCCCTACTGCCTGTAAACGCACAGTCCAGTTCAAAGTGAATGATGGCAGGCCCTACTGCCTGAAAACGCACAGTCCAGTTCAAAGTGAATGATGGCAGGCCCTACTGCCTGTAAACACACAGTCCAGTTCAAAGTGAATGATGGCAGGCCCTACTGCCTGCAAACGCACAGTCCAGTTCAAAGTGAATGATGGCAGGCCCTACTGCCTGTAAACGCACAGTCCAGTTCAAAGTGAATGATGGCAGGCCCTACTGCCTGTAAACACACAGTCCAGTTCAAAGTGAATGATGGCAGGCCCTACTGCCTGTAAACACACAGTCCAGTTCAAAGTGACTGTAAACACACAGTCCAGTTCAAAGTGAATGATGGCAGGCCCTACTGCCTGTAAACACACAGTCCAGTTCAAAGTGAATGATGGCAGGCCCTACTGCCTGTAAACACACAGTCCAGTTCAAAGTGAATGATGGCAGGCCCTACTGCCTGTAAACGCACAGTCCAGTTCAAAGTGAATGATGGCAGGCCCTACTGCCTGTAAACACACAGTCCAGTTCAAAGTGAATGATGGCAGGTCATACTGCCTGCAAACGCACAGTCCAGTTCAAAGTGAATGATGGCAGGCCCTACTGCCTGTAAACACACAGTCCAGTTCAAAGTGAATGATGGCAGGCCCTACTGCCTGTAAACACACAGTCCAGTTCAAAGTGAATGATGGCAGGCCCTACTGCCTGTAAACACACAGTCCAGTTCAAAGTGAATGATGGCAGGTCATACTGCCTGTAAACGCACAGTCCAGTTCAAAGTGAATGATGGCAGGCCCTACTGCCTGTAAACGCACAGTCCAGTTCAAAGTGAATGATGGCAGGCCCTACTGCCTGTAAACACACAGTCCAGTTCAAAGTGAATGATGGCAGGCCCTACTGCCTGTAAACACACAGTCCAGTTCAAAGTGAATGATGGCAGGTCCTACTGCCTGTAAACACACAGTCCAGTTCAAAGTGAATGATGGCAGGTCATACTGCCTGTAAACACACAGTTCAGTTCAAAGTGAATGGTGGCAGGCCCTACTGCCTGTAAACGCACAGTCCAGTTCAAAGTGAATGATGGCAGGTCATACTGCCTGTAAACACACAGTTCAGTTCAAAGTGAATGGTGGCAGGCCCTACT
Organism: Oncorhynchus tshawytscha; assembly: GCF_018296145.1. Taxonomy (NCBI): domain Eukaryota; kingdom Metazoa; phylum Chordata; class Actinopteri; order Salmoniformes; family Salmonidae; genus Oncorhynchus; species Oncorhynchus tshawytscha. The sequence continues at coordinate 1,128,869 of NC_056435.1, forward strand.
GCCTGTAAACACACAGTCCAGTTCAAAGTGAATGGTGGCAGGTCCTACTGCCTGTAAACACACAGTCCAGTTCAAAGTGAATGATGGCAGGCCCTACTGCCTGTAAACACACAGTCCAGTTCAAAGTGAATGATGGCAGGCCCTTGTGGCAAATGGCTTGTTTGCATGAGGCCTACTGTAGCTTTGATTGGCTATGGTGCACTGTCTGTGTAGACTCCGGTCCTGGACAGGACAGATGTTTTGGTTAGGTTTTATTTATTGCAGTGTCTATTAATTGTCCAAACGCACGGCCGCTTTCCCATTCTATATTGCTATAGAATTTTCACAAATGCCTTAATATACGTAGTTCCCAAACATTCTAAGAATGCTTGCTTGTCAGAAAATGTTTTAAAAAGTGTCATATTCTTTGTGGGAGTGTATATGAACAGATTTTAATGAGATGTCATGTTGCTAAATTGATGTTGTGTGTAGAACATCTTTCACCATGCACGCTGTGCATCATGTTTCACACTCACACTAATTGGTAGGGTGGAACAATAAGGGTACTGGGCTAATAACCACCCTTTGTGTGGAGGACGCTAGGAGTGTGCGTGGGAGAGAGTGAAAGAGAGTTCATCAGTGTTCAGGAGCATGAGGGAGAGAGTGGGAGAGAATGGGAGGAGGGATGGGCGCTTCCGAGGTGGTAGGAGAGCTTCAGAGGAGGTAGGTGAGCTTCAGATGGGATAGGTGAACTTCAGAGGGGATAGGGGAACTTCAGAGGGGATAGGGGAACTTCAGAGGGGATAGGGGAGCTTCAGAGGGGATAGGGGAACTTCAGAGGGGATAGGGGAGCTTCAGAGGGGATAGGGGAACTTCAGAGGGGATAGGGGAGATTCACGGGTGTCTATGAGTTCAGGAGGATGTAGGTGTTGGAAAGTGCAGGAGAGTCTGGAGGTGTGCATTGTAACCTAGACAATAGGAGACACCATCTAATAAGAATTGCCCATATTATCCATGGTACTGGAAAGACCTACATTAGTGGGCTTCACCTCACCCAGACATTTTCCCCTGCTTTACCCACAACCATATTACTTCCTTACCACGACAACCATGCCTTATTTCCTATTTCCTGTCTCCACAGGAAGTCAAGTCAACCTGACGTGCCGAGCGTTCTTCGGCTTCGCCGGGGAAGTCAGTCCGCTCATCTACTGGATGAAAGGAGAGAAGTTCATCGAAGACCTGGACGTGGAGAGGTTCAGAGAGAGTGACATCAAGTAAGACACACACACACACATCAAGTAACACCCTGTCACACACACACACGTCAAGTAAGACCCTGTTATGGCGCAGTGGTTAAGGGCGCTGTACTGCAGCGCCAGCTGTGCCATCAGAGACCCTGGGTTCGCGCCCAGGCTCTGTCGTAACGGGCCGCGGCCGCGTCCGTTGGGTGACGCACAATTGGCCTAGCGTCGTCTGGGTTAGGGAGGGCTTGGTCGGTAGGGATGTCCTTGTCTCATCGCACACCAGCGACTCCTGTGGCGGGCCGGGCGTAGTGCGCGCTAACCAAGGTTGCCAGGTGCACGGTGTTTCCTCTGACACATTGGTGCGGCTGGCTTCCGGGTTGGATGTGCGCTGTGTTAAGAAGCAGTGCAGCTTGGTTGGGTTGTGTATCGGAGGACGCATGACTTTCAACCTTCGTCTCTCCCGAGCCCGTACGGGAGTTGTAGCGATGAGACAAGATAGTAGTAGCTACTACAACAATTGGACACTACGAAATTGGGGAGAAAAAGGGGGTAAAATTCAAAAAATAAATAAATACGACCCTGTTACACACACACAGGAGGTCATATGGGATATACATACGTTCGTGCATGAACTGTAAAAAGTCAACGCCACAGTTTTGACCAACACACTTGTGATGCTGTGGTAGGATGTAATGTTATTACCAGGCTGTGGTATGATGTAATGTTATTACCAGGCTGTGGTATGATGTAATGTTATTACCAGGCTGTGGTATGATGTAATGTTATTACCAGGCTGTGGTATGATGTAATGTTATTACCAGGCTGTGGTATGATGTAATGTTATTACCAGGCTGTGGTATGATGTAATGTTATTACCAGGCTGTGGTATGATGTAATGTTATTACCAGGCTGTGGTATGATGTAATGCTATTACCAGGCTGTGGTATGTTGTAGTGATATTACCAGGCTGTGGTATGTTGTAGTGATATTACCAGGCTGTGGTATGATGTAATGCTATTACCAGGCTGTGGTATGTTGTAGTGATATTACCAGGCTGTGGTATGTTGTAGTGATATTACCAGGCTGTGGTATGTTGTAGTGATATTACCAGGCTGTGGTATGTTGTAGTGATATTACCAGGCTGTGGTATGTTGTAGTGATATTACCAGGCTGTGGTATGTTGTAGTGATATTACCAGGCTGTGGTATGTTGTAGTGATATTACCAGGCTGTGGTATGTTGTAGTGATATTACCAGGCTGTGGTATGTTGTAATGCTATTACCAGGGTGTGGTATGTTGTAGTGATATTACCAGGCTGTGGTATGTTGTAGTGATATTACCAGGCTGTGGTATGTTGTAGTGATATTACCAGGCTGTGGTATGTTGTAATGCTATTACCAGGCTGTGGTATGTTGTAGTGATATTACCAGGCTGTGGTATGTTGTAGTGATATTACCAGGCTGTGGTATGTTGTAGTGATATTACCAGGCTGTGGTATGTTGTAGTGATATTACCAGGCTGTGGTATGTTGTAGTGCTATTACCAGGCTGTGGTATGTTGTAGTGATATTACCAGGCTGTGGTATGTTGTAGTGATATTACCAGGCTGTGGTATGTTGTAATGATATTACCAGGCTGTGGTATGTTGTAATGATATTACCAGGCTTTGGTATGTTGTAATGATATTACCAGGCTGTGGTATGTTGTAATGATATTACCAGGCTTTGGTATGATGTAATGTTATTACCAGGCTGTGGTATGTTGTAATGATATTACCAGGCTGTGGTATGTTGTAGTGATATTACCAGGCTGTGGTATGATGTAATGCTATTACCAGGCTGTGGTATGTTGTAGTGATATTACCAGGCTGTGGTATGTTGTAATGATATTACCAGGCTGTGGTATGTTGTAGTGATATTACCAGGCTGTGGTATGTTGTAGTGATATTACCAGGCTGTGGTATGTTGTAATGATATTACCAGGCTGTGGTATGTTGTAATGATATTACCAGGCTGTGGTATGTTGTAGTGATATTACCAGGCTGTGGTATGTTGTAGTGATATTACCAGGCTGTGGTATGTTGTAGTGATATTACCAGGCTGTGGTATGTTGTAATGATATTACCAGGCTGTGGTATGTTGTAGTGATATTACCAGGCTGTGGTATGTTGTAGTGCTATTATCAGGCTGTGGTATGTTGTAGTGATATTACCAGGCTGTGGTATGTTGTAATGTTATTACCAGGCTGTGGTATGTTGTAGTGATATTACCAGGCTGTGGTATGTTGTAGTGCTATTACCAGGCTGTGGTATGTTGTAATGCTATTACCAGGCTGTGGTATGTTGTAATACTATTACCAGGCTGTGGTATGTTGTAATGTTATTACCAGGCTGTGGTATGTTGTAATGTTATTACCAGGCTGTGGTATGTTGTAGTGCTATTACCAGGCTGTGGTATGTTGTAATGCTATTACCAGGCTGTGGTATGTTGTAATACTATTACCAGGCTGTGGTATGATGTAATACTATTACCAGGCTGTGGTATGTTGTAATGCTATTACCAGGCTGTGGTATGTTGTAATGCTATTACCAGGCTGTGGTATGTTGTAATGCTATTACCAGGCTGTGGTATGCTGTAATGCTATTACCAGGCTGTGGTATGTTGTAATGCTATTACCAGGCTGTGGTATGTTGTGATGCTATTACCAGGCTGTGGTATGTTGTAGTGATATTACCAGGCTGTGGTATGTTGTAATGCTATTACCAGGCTGTGGTATGTTGTAGTGATATTACCAGGCTGTGGTATGTTGTAATGCTATTACCAGGCTGTGGTATGTTGTAGTGATATTACCAGGCTGTGGTATGTTGTAGTGATATTACCAGGCTGTGGTATGATGTAATGCTATTACCAGGCTGTGGTATGTTGTAGTGATATTACCTGGCTGTGGTATGTTGTAGTGATATTACCAGGCTGTGGTATGTTGTAATGATATTACCAGGCTGTGGTATGATGTAATGCTATTACCAGGCTGTGGTATGTTGTAGTGATATTACCAGGCTGTGGTATGTTGTAGTGATATTACCAGGCTGTGGTATGATGTAATGCTATTACCAGGCTGTGGTATGTTGTAGTGATATTACCAGGCTGTGGTATGTTGTAGTGATATTACCAGGCTGTGGTATGTTGTAGTGATATTACCAGGCTGTGGTATGATGTAATGCTATTACCAGGCTGTGGTATGTTGTAGTGATATTACCAGGCTGTGGTATGTTGTAGTGATATTACCAGGCTGTGGTATGATGTAATGCTATTACCAGGCTGTGGTATGTTGTAATACTATTACCAGGCTGTGGTGTGTTGTAGTGATATTACCAGGCTGTGGTATGATGTAATGCTATTACCAGGCTGTGGTATGTTGTAGTGATATTACCAGGCTGTGGTATGTTGTAATGCTATTACCAGGCTGTGGTATGTTGTAGTGATATTACCAGGCTGTGGTATGTTGTAATGCTATTACCAGGCTGTGGTATGTTGTAGTGATATTACCAGGCTGTGGTATGTTGTAATGCTATTACCAGGCTGTGGTATGTTGTAATGTTATTACCAGGCTGTGGTATGTTGTAATGCTATTACCAGGCTGTGGTGTGTTGTAGTGATATTACCAGGCTGTGGTATGATGTAATGCTATTACCAGGCTGTGGTATGTTGTAGTGATATTACCAGGCTGTGGTATGATGTAGTGATATTACCAGGCTGTGGTATGATGTAGTGATATTACCAGGCTGTGGTATGTTGTAGTGATATTACCAGGCTGTGGTATGTTGTAATGCTATTACCAGGCTGTGGTATGTTGTAGTGATATTACCAGGCTGTGGTATGATGTAATGCTATTACCAGGCTGTGGTATGTTGTGGTGATATTACCAGGCTGTGGTATGTTGTAGTGATATTACCAGGCTGTGGTATGATGTAATGCTATTACCAGGCTGTGGTATGTTGTAATACTATTACCAGGCTGTGGTGTGTTGTAGTGATATTACCAGGCTGTGGTATGATGTAATGCTATTACCAGGCTGTGGTATGTTGTAGTGATATTACCAGGCTGTGGTATGATGTAGTGCTATTACCAGGCTGATGTATGTTGTAGTGATATTACCAGGCTGTGGTATGTTGTAGTGATATTACCAGGCTGTGGTATGTTGTAATGATATTACCAGGCTGTGGTATGTTGTAATGATATTACCAGGCTGTGGTATGTTGTAGTGATATTACCAGGCTGTGGTATGTTGTAATGTTATTACCAGGCTGTGGTATGTTGTAATGTTATTACCAGGCTGTGGTATGTTGTAGTGCTATTACCAGGCTGTGGTATGTTGTAATGCTATTACCAGGCTGTGGTATGTTGTAATACTATTACCAGGCTGTGGTATGATGTAATACTATTACCAGGCTGTGGTATGTTGTAATGCTATTACCAGGATGTGGTATGATGTAATGCTATTACCAGGCGGTGGTATGTTGTAATGTTATTACCAGGCTGTGGTATGTTGTAATGCTATTACCAGGCTGTGGTATGTTGTGATGCTATTACCAGGCTGTGGTATGTTGTAGTGATATTACCAGGCTGTGGTATGTTGTAATGCTATTACCAGGCTGTGGTATGTTGTAGTGATATTACCAGGCTGTGGTATGTTGTAATGCTATTACCAGGCTGTGGTATGTTGTAGTGATATTACCAGGCTGTGGTATGTTGTAGTGATATTACCAGGCTGTGGTATGATGTAATGCTATTACCAGGCTGTGGTATGTTGTAGTGATATTACCAGGCTGTGGTATGTTGTAGTGATATTACCAGGCTGTGGTATGTTGTAATGATATTACCAGGCTGTGGTATGATGTAATGCTATTACCAGGCTGTGGTATGTTGTAGTGATATTACCAGGCTGTGGTATGTTGTAGTGATATTACCAGGCTGTGGTATGTTGTAATGCTATTACCAGGCTGTGGTATGTTGTAGTGATATTACCAGGCTGTGGTATGATGTAATGCTATTACCAGGCTGTGGTATGTTGTAGTGATATTATCAGGCTGTGGTATGTTGTAGTGATATTACCAGGCTGTGGTATGATGTAATGCTATTACCAGGCTGTGGTATGTTGTAATACTATTACCAGGCTGTGGTGTGTTGTAGTGATATTACCAGGCTGTGGTATGATGTAATGCTATTACCAGGCTGTGGTATGTTGTAGTGATATTACCAGGCTGTGGTATGTTGTAATGCTATTACCAGGTTGTGGTATGTTGTAGTGATATTACCAGGCTGTGGTATGTTGTAATGCTATTACCAGGCTGTGGTATGTTGTAATGCTATTACCAGGCTGTGGTATGTTGTAATGCTATTACCAGGCTGTGGTATGTTGTAATGCTATTACCAGGCTGTGGTATGTTGTAATGCTATTACCAGGCTGTGGTGTGTTGTAGTGATATTACCAGGCTGTGGTATGATGTAATGCTATTACCAGGCTGTGGTATGTTGTAGTGATATTACCAGGCTGTGGTATGATGTAATGCTATTACCAGGCTGTGGTATGTTGTAGTGATATTACCAGGCTGTGGTATGTTGTAGTGATATTACCAGGCTGTGGTATGATGTAATGCTATTACCAGGCTGTGGTATGATGTAATGCTATTACCAGGCTGTGGTATGTTGTAGTGATATTACCAGGCTGTGGTGTGTTGTAGTGATATTACCAGGCTGTGGTATGATGTAGTGATATTACCAGGCTGTGGTATGTTGTAGTGATATTACCAGGCTGTGGTATGTTGTAATGCTATTACCAGGCTGTGGTATGTTGTAGTGATATTACCAGGCTGTGGTATGATGTAATGCTATTACCAGGCTGTGGTATGTTGTAGTGATATTACCAGGCTGTGGTATGTTGTAGTGATATTACCAGGCTGTGGTTTGATGTAATGCTATTACCAGGCTGTGGTATGTTGTAATACTATTACCAGGCTGTGGTGTGTTGTAGTGATATTACCAGGCTGTGGTATGATGTAATGCTATTACCAGGCTGTGGTATGTTGTAATACTATTACCAGGCTGTGGTATGTTGTAGTGATATTACCAGGCTGTGGTATGTTGTAGTGATATTACCAGGCTGTGGTATGTTGTAGTGATATTACCAGGCTGTGGTATGTTGTAGTGATATTACCAGGCTGTGGTATGTTGTAGTGATATTACCAGGCTGTGGTGTGTTGTAGTGATATTACCAGGCTGTGGTGTGTTGTAGTGATATTACCAGGCTGTGGTATGTTGTAGTGATATTACCAGGCTGTGGTATGTTGTAATGTTATTACCAGGCTGTGGTATGTTGTAATGATATTACCAGGCTGTGGTATGTTGTAATGCTATTACCAGGCTGTGGTATGTTGTAGTGATATTACCAGGCTGTGGTATGTTGTAGTGATATTACCAGGCTGTGGTATGTTGTAGTGATATTACCAGGCTGTGGTATGTTGTAGTGATATTACCAGGCTGTGGTATGTTGTAATGCTATTACCAGGCTGTGGTATGTTGTAATGTTATTACCAGGCTGTGGTATGTTGTAATGCTATTACCAGGCTGTGGTATGTTGTAGTGATATTACCAGGCTGTGTTATGTTGTAATACTATTACCAGGCTGTGGTATGTTGTAGTGATATTACCAGGCTGTGGTATGTTGTAGTGATATTACCAGGCTGTGGTATGTTGTAAAGCTATTACCAGGCTGTGGTATGTTGTAGTGATATTACCAGGCTGTGGTATGTTGTAGTGATATTACCAGGCTGTGGTATGTTGTAATGCTATTACCAGGCTGTGGTATGTTGTAGTGATATTACCAGGCTGTGGTATGATGTAATGCTATTACCAGGCTGTGGTATGATGTAATGCTATTACCAGGCTGTGGTATGTTGTAGTGATATTACCAGGCTGTGGTATGATGTAATGCTATTACCAGGCTGTGGTGTGTTGTAGTGATATTACCAGGCTGTGGTATGTTGTAATGCTATTACCAGGCTGTGGTATGATGTAATGCTATTACCAGGCTGTGGTGTGTTGTAGTGATATTACCAGGCTGTGGTATGTTGTAATGCTATTACCAGGCTGTGGTATGTTGTAATGTTATTACCAGGCTGTGGTATGTTGTAGTGATATTACCAGGCTGTGGTATGTTGTAGTGATATTACCAGGCTGTGGTATGTTGTAGTGATATTACCAGGCTGTGGTATGTTGTAGTGATATTACCAGGCTGTGGTATGTTGTAGTGATATTATCAGGCTGTGGTATGTTGTAGTGATATTACCAGGCTGTGGTATGTTGTGTGATATTACCAGGCTGTGGTATGTTGTAGTGATATTACCAGGCTGTGGTATGTTGTAGTGATATTACCAGGCTGTGGTATGTTGTAGTGATATTACCAGGCTGTGGTATGTTGTAATGCTATTACCAGGCTGTGGTGTGTTGTAGTGATATTACCAGGCTGTGGTATGTTGTAATGTTATTACCAGGCTGTGGTATGTTGTAATGTTATTACCAGGCTGTGGTGTGTTGTAGTGATATTAACAGGCTGTGGTATGTTGTAATGCTATTACCAGGCTGTGGTATGTTGTAGTGATATTAACAGGCTTATTCATCTTGAATTCAGATATTCCTGAATCTATATTGACTATACAGCATCTGACCCAAGAGAAGCACGACTGTAACTTTTTGTTTTAATAAGTATTGTTATTCTCTAATGAGCCTGTTCACTCATGGGCAGACTGGAAGACACTGTTATTCTCTAATGAGCCTGTTCACTCATGGGCAGACTGGAAGACACTGTTATTCTCTAATGTCCCTGTTCACTCATGGGCAGACTGGAAGACACTGTTATTCTCTATTGAGCCTGTTCACTCATGGGCAGACTGGAAGACACTGTTATTCTCTAATGTCCCTGTTCACTCATGGGCAGACTGGAAGACACTGTTATTCTCTAATGTCCCTGTTCACTCATGGGCAGACTGGAAGACACTGTTATTCTCTAATGTCCCTGTTCACTCATGGGCAGACTGGAAGACACTGTTATTCTCTATTGAGCCTGTTCACTCATGGGCAGACTGGAAGACACTGTTATTCTCTAATGAGCCTGTTCACTCATGGGCAGACTGGAATACACTGTTATTCATTGAGCCTGTTCACTCATGGGCAGACTGGAAGACACTGTTATTCTCTATTGAGCCTGTTCACTCATGGGCAGACTGGAAGACACTGTTATTCTCTAATGTCCCTGTTCACTCATGGGCAGACTGGAAGACACTGGTGTTCTCTAAATGAGCCTGTTCACTCAGGGGCAGATTGGAAGACACTGTTATTCTCTATTGAGCCTGTTCACTCATGTGCAGACTGAAAAACACTGTTATTCTCTAATGTGCCTGTTCACTCATGGGCAGACTGGAAGACACTGTTATTCTCTAATGAGCCTGTTCACTCATGGGCAGACTGGAAGACACTGTTATTCTCTAATGTCCCTGTTCACTCATGGGCAGACTGGAAGACACTGTTATTCTCTATTGAGCCTGTTCACTCATGGGCAGACTGGAAGACACTGTTATTCTCAAATGTCCCTGTTCACTCATGGGCAGACTGGAAGACACTGTTATTCTCTAATGTCCCTGTTCACTCATGGGCAGACTGGAAGACACTGTTATTCTCTAATGTCCCTGTTCACTCATGGGCAGACTGGAAGACACTGTTATTCTCTATTGAGCCTGTTCACTCATGGGCAGACTGGAAGACACTGTTATTCTCTAATGAGCCTGTTCACTCATGGGCAGACTGGAAGACACTGTTATTCTCTATTGAGCCTGTTCACTCATGGGCAGACTGGAAGACACTGTTATTCTCTATTGAGCCTGTTCACTCATGGGCAGACTGGAAGACACTGTTATTCTCTAATGTCCCTGTTCACTCATGGGCAGACTGGAAGACACTGGTGTTCTCTAAATGAGCCTGTTCACTCAGGGGCAGAATGGAAGACACTGTTATTCTCTAATGTGCCTGTTCACTCATGGGCAGACTGAAAGACACTGTTATTCTCTAATGTGCCTGTTCACTCATGGGCAGACTGGAAGACACTGTTATTCTCTAATGAGCCTGTTCACTCAGGGACAGATTGGAAGACACTGTTATTCTCTATTGAGCCTGTTCACTCATGTGCAGACTGAAAAACACTGTTATTCTCTAATGTGCCTGTTCACTCATGGGCAGACTGGAAGACACTGTTATTCTCTAATGAGTCTGTTCACTCATGGGCAGCCTGGAAGACACAGTTATTCAATAATGTGCCTGTTCACTCATGGGCAGAATGGAAGACACTGTTATTCTCTAATATGCCTGTTCACTCATGGGCAGACTGGAAGACACTGGTGTAAAGTTTAAGCTGAAGGTAGCAGACACCCTGGTGTTTAAGAGCTTTGGGTGTGAAAGCTGAGCCAACAAGGTGAAAAGCTGTCGATGGGCCGTTAGTAAGACAATTAATAACCCTAATTGCTCCAGGGTCACCGTTGATAACGGCTGACCCTGGCCGTGACCCCACTCTCCCAGGGTGTCTCACCCCACTCTCCCAGGGTGTTTCACAACACTCTCCCAGGGTGTCTCACACCACTCTCCCAGGGTGTCTCACCCCACTCTCCCAGGGTGTCTCACCCCACTCTCCCAGGGTTTCTCACCCCACTCTCCCAGGGTGTCTCACCCCACTCTCCCAGGGTGTCTCACCCCACTCTCCCAGGGTGTCTCACCCCACTCTCCCAGGGTGTTTCACAACACTCTCCCAGGGTGTCTCACACCACCTCCCAGGGTGTCTCACCCCACTCTCCCAGGGTGTCTCACCCCACTCTCCCAGGGTGTCTCACCCCACTCTCCCAGGGTGTCTCACCCCACTCTCCCAGGGTGTCTCACCCCACTCTCCCAGGGTGTCTCACACCACTCTCCCAGGGTGTCTCACCCCACTCTCCCAGGGTGTCTCAACCCCACTCTCCCAGGGTGTTTATACCCCACTCTCCCAGGGTGTCTCACACCAATCTCCCAAGGTGTCTCACCCCACTCTCCCAGGGTGTTTATACCCCACTTTCCCAGGGTGTCTCACCCCACTCTCCCAGGGTGTCTCACACCACTCTCCCAGGGTGTCTCACCCCACTCTCCCAGGGTGTCTCACCCCACTCTCCCAGGGTGTCTCACCCCACTCTCCCAGGGTGTCTCACCCCACTCTCCCAGGGTGTCTCACACCACTCTCCCAGGGTGTCTCACCCCACTCTCCCAGGGTGTCTCAACCCCACTCTCCCAGGGTGTTTATACCCCACTCTCCCAGGGTGTCTCCCAGGGTGTCTCACCCCACTCTCCCAGGGTGTTTATACCCCACTTTCCCAGGGTGTCTCACCCCACTCTCCCAGGGTGTCTCACACCACTCTCCCAGGGTGTCTCACCCCACTCTCCCAGGGTGTCTCACCCCACTCCGCAGGGTGTCTCACCCCACTCTCCCAGGGTGTCTCACCCCACCTCCCAGGGTGTCTCACCCCACTCTCCCAGGGTGTCTCACCCACTCTCCCAGGGTGTCTCACCCCACTCTCGCAGGGTGTCTCACCCCACTCTCCCAGGGTGTCTCACCCCACTCTCCCAGGGTGTCTCACCCCACTCTCCCAGGGTGTCTCAAGGAGAGTTGGGAATTTTTTTTTTTTTTTTCACCTTTATTTAACCAGGTAGGCTAGTTGAGAACAAGTTCTCATTTACAACTGCGACCTGGCCAAGATAAAGCATAGCAGTGTGAGCAGACAACACAGAGTTACACATGGAATAAACAAATTAACAAGTCAATAACACAGTAGAAAACAAAGGGGGAGTCTATATACAATGTACAATGTGTGCAAAAGGCATGAGGAGGTAGACGAATAGTTACAATTTTGCAGATTAACACTGGAGTGATATATGATCAGATGGTCATGTACAGGTAGAGATATTGGTGTGCAAAAGAGCAGAAAAGTAAATAAATAAAAACAGTATGGGGATGAGGTAGGTGAAAATGGGTGGGCTATTTACCAATAGACTATGTACAGCTGCAGCGATCGGTTAGCTGCTCAGATAGCTGATGTTTGAAGTTGGTGAGGGAGATAAAAGTCTCCAACTTCAGCGATTTTTGCAATTCGTTCCAGTCACAGGCAGCAGAGTACTGGAACGAAAGGCGGCCAAATGAGGTGTTGGCTTTAGGGATGATCAGTGAGATACACCTGCTGGAGCGCGTGCTACGGATGGGTGTTGCCATCGTGACCAGTGAACTGAGATAAGGCGGAGCTTTACCTAGCATGGACTTGTAGATGACCTGGAGCCAGTGGGTCTGGCGACGAATATGTAGCGAGGGCCAGCCGACTAGAGCATACAAGTCGCAGTGGTGGGTGGTATAAGGTGCTTTAGTGACAAAACGGATGGCACTGTGATATACTGCATCCAGTTTGCTGAGTAGAGTGTTGGAAGCCATTTTGTAGATGACATCGCCGAAGTCGAGGATTGGTAGGATAGTCAGTTTTACTAGGGTAAGCTTGGCGGCGTGAGTGAAGGAGGCTTTGTTGCGGAATAGAAAGCCGACTCTTGATTTGATTTTTGATTGGAGGTGTTTGATATGAGTCTGGAAGGAGAGTTTGCAGTCTAGCCAGACACCTAGGTACTTATAGATGTCCACATATTCAAGGTCGGAACCATCCAGGGTGGTGATGCTAGTCGGGCATGCGGGTGCAGGCAGCGATCGGTTGAAAAGCATGCATTTGGTTTTACTAGCGTTTAAGAGGAGTTGGAGGCCACGGAAGGAGTGTTGTATGGCATTGAAGCTTGTTTGGAGGTTAGATAGCACAGTGTCCAATGACGGGCCGAAAGTATATAGAATGGTGTCGTCTGCGTAGAGGTGGATCAGGGAATCGCCCGCAGCAAGAGCAACATCATTGATATACACAGAGAAAAGAGTCGGCCCGAGAATTGAACCCTGTGGTACCCCCATAGAGACTGCCAGAGGACCGGACAGCATGCCCTCCGATTTGACACACTGAACTCTGTCTGCAAAGTAATTGGTGAACCAGGCAAGGCAGTCATCCGAAAACCGAGGCTACTGAGTCTGCCGATGAGAATATGGTGATTGACAGAGTCGAAAGCCTTGGCAAGGTCGATGAAGACGGCTGCACAGTACTGTCTTTTATCGATGGCGGTTATGATATCGTTTAGTACCTTGAGTGTGGCTGAGGTGCACCCGTGACCGGCTCGGAAGCCAGATTGCACAGCGGAGAAGGTACGGTGGGATTCGAGATGGTCAGTGACCTGTTTGTTGACTTGGCTTTCGAAGACCTTAGATAGGCAGGGCAGGATGGATATAGGTCTGTAACAGTTTGGGTCCAGGGTGTCTCCCCTTTGAAGAGGGGGATGACTGCGGCAGCTTTCCAATCCTTGGGGATCTCAGACGATATGAAAGAGAGGTTGAACAGGCTGGTAATAGGGGTTGCGACAATGGCGGCGGATAGTTTCAGAAATAGGGGGTCCAGATTGTCAAGCCCAGCTGATTTGTACGGGTCCAGGTTTTGCAGCTCTTTCAGAACATCTGCTATCTGGATTTGGGTAAAGGAGAACTTGGAGAGGCTTGGGCGAGGAGCTGCCGGGGGAGGAGCTGTTGGCCGAGGTTGGAGTAGCCAGGCGGAAGGCATGGCCAGCCGTTGAGAAATGCTTATTGAAGTTTTCGATAATCATGGATTTATCGGTGGTGACCGTGTTACCTAGCCTCAGTGCAGTGGGCAGCTGGGAGGAGGTGCTCTTATTCTCCATGGACTTCACAGTGTCCCAGAACTTTTTGGAGTTGGAGCTACAGGATGCAAACTTCTGCCTGAAGAAGCTGGCCTTAGCTTTCCTGACTGACTGCGTGTATTGGTTCCGGACTTCCCTGAACAGTTGCATATCACGGGACTATTCGATGCTATTGCAGTCCGCCACAGGATGTTTTTGTGCTGGTCGAGGGCAGTCAGGTCTGGGGTGAACCAAGGACTGTATCTGTTCTTAGTTCTGCATTTTTGAACGGAGCATGCTTATCTAAAATGGTGAGGAAGTTACTTTTAAAGAATGACCAGGCATCCTCAACTGACGGGATGAGGTCGATGTCCTTCCAGGATACACGGGCCAGGTCGATTAGAAAGGCCTGCTCACAGAAGTGTTTTAGGGAGCGTTTGACCGTGATGAGGGGTGGTCGTTTGACTGCGGCTCCGTAGCGGATACAGGCAATGAGGCAGTGATCGCTGAGATCCTGGTTGAAGACAGCAGAGGTGTATTTGGAGGGCCAGTTGGTCAGGATGACGTCTATGAGGGTGCCCTTGTTTACAGAGTTAGGGTTGTACCTGGTGGGTTCCTTGATGATTTGTGTGAGATTGAGGGCATCTAGCTTAGATTGTAGGACTGGCGGGGTGTTAAGCATATCCCAGTTTAGGTCACCTAACAGAACAAACTCTGAGGCTAGATGGGGGGCGATCAATTCACAAATGGTGTCCAGGGCACAGCTGGGAGCTGAGGGCGGTCGGTAGCAGGCGGCAACAGTGAGAGACTTATTTCTGGAGAGAGTAATTTTCAAAATTAGTAGTTCGAACTGTTTGGGTATGGACCTGGAAAGTATGACATTACTTTGCAGGCTCTCTCTGCAGTAGACTGCAACTCCTCCCCCTTTAGCAGATCTATCTTGACGGAAGATGTTATAGTTGGGTATGGAAATCTCTGAATTTTTGGTGGCCTTCCTGAGCCAGGATTCAAATGCAAAACAACACATACGTATTAATACACGCTTGTACATGTGTGAAATAGGACAGACATAAGCACCCACCAAGTGATTGTTATTATGTTTTAAGCTGTTACCATGAGAACGGGTGCCCTAGTGATTCCTGTGCACATGTCTCATCCCATGTTTGCAGGCATATACAGAGGAGGTCAGGAGCATTTATCCTCATACAAGAGAGTCAGGGACACACAGCACAATAACAACCATTTAAAGGCCAGTTACCACAAATACCTCACCGCACTCTGACAGCTCTACTAGAAAAGTGTCACTTTTCTGTCACCAGCCATAGCTATTTCTTCAATAACATCAATGAATGTTTAATGGCGTTAGTCAATCATTCAGGCGATCATACATTCTTTATTATTACACGGTTCTCTGAAAGTGATCAGGCTTGCTTGCTTTGCTTATCACGTTGCTGGTCTTGAATGGTAAAGTTGTACTGAGTTGAGCTGGAGAGGAGAGCAAGGGAACTCTGGGAGTTCTCTTTTACTTTGATTTGTGGGCGTCTAGTGGGAACAGCTCTGCTCTTCAGCCTTGGAGAAACATATACACATACACACAGACACGAATACACACACACAGACACACATAAATACATACACACACTCAAATACACACACACACACGCACAGACACACATATACAAACACACAGACACAGACACACACACACACACACAAATACACAAATACACACACAGACACACATAAATACACACGCACAGACACACACACACAAATACACACACACACACACATAAATAGACACACACAGACACACACATGCACACACATGCACACACACAGACACACACACAGACACACGCACAGACACACACTTACATACACACAGACACACACACACATACTCAGACACAGACACACAAATACACACACACACACACACACACACACACACACACACACACACACACACACACACACACACACACACACACACACACACACACACACATGGGCTAAATATTCCATGGATCACTAGTACACATACAGTACCTGTCCAGGGGACTCTCACAGACATGGAGCTGTTGATGCATCTGTCTCTTTGTCGTCTCTTTGTCTTCACAATCCGTCCATCTGTTCGTTAATCCAACAGTCCATCTATTCCTCTGTTAATCCAACAATCCATCCGTTCCTCTGTTAATCCAACAGTCCATCCGTTCCTCTGCTAATCCAACATTCCATCCGTTCCTGTGTTAATCCAACAGTCCATCCGTTCCTCTGTTAATCCAACAGTCCATCCGTTCCTGTGTTAAACCAACAATCCATCCATTCCTCTGTTAATCCAACAATCCATCCGTTCCTCTGTTAATCCAACAATCCATCCGTTCCTCTGTTAATCCAACAATCCATCCGTTCCTCTGTTAATCCAACTATCCATCCATTCCTCTGTTCATCTAACAGTCCATCCGTTCCTCTGTTAAACCAACAATCCATCCATTCCTCTGTTAATCCAACAATCCATCCGTTCCTCTGTTAATCCAACAATCCATCCGTTCCTCTGTTAATCCAACAATCCATCCGTTCCTGTGTTAATCCAACAGTCCATCCATTCCTCTGTTAATCCAACAGTCCATCCATTCCTCTGTTCATCCAACAGTCCATCCGTTCCTCTGTTAATCCAACAATCCATCCGTTCCTGTGTTAAACCAACAATCCATCCGTTCCTCTGTTAATCCAACAGTCCATCAATTCCTCTGTTAATCCAACAATCCATCCGTTCCTCTGTTAACCCAACATTCCATCCGTTCCTGTGTTAATCCAACAGTCCATCCGTTCCTGTGTTAATCTAACAGTCCATCCGTTCCTCTGTTAATCCAACAGTCCATCCGTTCCTCTGTTAATCCAATAGTCCATCCATCCTTTCCTCTGTTAATCTAACAGTACATCCGTTCCTCTGTTAATCCAACAGTCCATCCATTCCTCTGTTAATCCAACAGTCCATCCTTGCCTCTGTTAATCTAACAATCCATCCGTTCCTCTGCTAATCCAACATTCCATCCATTCCTCTGTTAATCCAACATTCCATCAATTCCTCTGTTAATCTAACAGTCCATCCGTTCCTCTGTTAATCCAACAGTCCATCCGTTCCTGTGTTAAACCAACAATCCATCCATTCCTCTGTTAATCCAACAATCCATCCGTTCCTCTGTTAATCCAACAATCCATCCGTTCCTCTGTTAATCCAACAGTCCATCCTTGCCTCTGTTAATCTAACAATCCATCCGTTCCTCTGCTAATCCAACATTCCATCCATTCCTCTGTTAATCCAACATTCCATCAATTCCTCTGTTAATCTAACAGTCCATCCGTTCCTCTGTTAATCCAACAGTCCATCCGTTCCTGTGTTAAACCAACAATCCATCCATTCCTCTGTTAATCCAACAATCCATCCGTTCCTCTGTTAATCCAACAATCCATCCGTTCCTCTGTTAATCCAACAGTCCATCCATTCCTCTGTTAATCCAACTATCCATCCATTCCTCTGTTCATCTAACAGTCCATCCGTTCCTCTGTTAATCCAACAATCCATCCGTTCCTGTGTTAAACCAACAATCCATCCCTTCCTCTGTTAATCCAACAATCCATCCGTTCCTCTGTTAATCCAACAATCCATCCGTTCCTGTGTTAATCCAACAGTCCATCCATTCCTCTGTTAATCCAACAGTCCATCCGTTCCTCTGTTAATCCAACAGTCCATCCGTTCCTCTGTTAATCCAACAATCCATCCGTTCCTGTGTTAAACCAACAATCCATCCCTTCCTCTGTTAATCCAACAATCCATCCGTTCCTCTGTTAATCCAACAATCCATCCGTTCCTGTGTTAATCCAACAGTCCATCCATTCCTCTGTTAATCCAACAGTCCATCCGTTCCTCTGTTAATCCAATAGTCCATCCATCCTTTCCTCTGTTAATCTAACAGTACATCCGTTCCTCTGTTAATCCAACAGTCCATCCATTCCTCTGTTAATCCAACAGTCCATCCTTGCCTCTGTTAATCTAACAATCCATCCGTTCCTCTGCTAATCCAACATTCCATCCATTCCTCTGTTAATCCAACATTCCATCAATTCCTCTGTTAATCTAACAGTCCATCCGTTCCTCTGCTAATACAACATTCCATCCATTCCTCTGTTAATCCAACAGTCCATCCATTCCTGTGTTAATCCAACAATCCATCCGTTCCTTTGTTAATCCAACAATCCATCCGTTCCTCTGTTAATCCAACAGTCCATCCGTTCCTCTATTAATCCAACAATCCATTAGTTCCTCTGTTTATCCAACAGTCCATCCGTTCCTCTGTTAATCCAACAGTCCATCCGTTCCTCTGTTAATCCAACAGCCCATCCATTCCTCTGTTAATCCAACAGTCCATCCATTCCTCTGTTAATCCAACAGTCCATCCGTTCCTGTGTTAATCCAACAGTCCATCCGTTCTTCTGTTAATCCAACATTCCATCCGTTCCTGTGTTAATCCAACATTCCATCCGTTCCTCTGTTAATCCAACAGTCCATCCGTGCCTCTGTTAATCCAACAGTCCATCTGTTCCTCTGTTAATCCAACAGTCCATCCGTTCCTCTGTTAATCCAACAGTCCATCCATTCCTCTGTTAATCAACAGTCCATCCGTTCCTCTGTTAATCCAACATTCCATCCATTCCTCTGTTAATCCAACATTCCATCCATTCCTCTGTTAATCTAACAATCCATCCGTTCCTCTGTTAATCCAACAATCCATCCATTCCTCTGTTAATCCAACAGTCCATCCATTCCTCTGTTCATCTAACAGTCCATCCGTTCCTCTGTTAATCCAACAATCCATCCGTTCCTGTGTTAAACCAACAATCCATCCGTTCCTCTGTTAATCCAACAATCCATCCGTTCCTCTGCTAATCCAACATTCCATCCATTCCTCTGCTAATCCAACATTCCATCCATTCCTCTGTTAATCCAACAGTCCATCCGTTCCTGTGTTAATCCAACAATTTATCTGTTCCTCTGTTAATCCAACTATCCATCCATTCCTCTGTTCATCTAACAGTCCATCCGTTCCTCTGTTAATCCAACAATCCATCCGTTCCTGTGTTAAACCAACAGTCCATCCATTCCTCTGTTAATCCAACAGTCCATCCATTCCTCTGTTCATCCAACAATCCATCCGTTCCTCTGTTAATCCAACAATCCATCCGTTCCTGTGTTAATCCAACAGTCCATCCATTCCTCTGTTAATCCAACAGTCCATCCATTCCTCTGTTCATCCAACAGTCCATCCGTTCCTCTGTTAATCCAACAATCCATCCGTTCCTCTGCTAATCCAACATTCCATCCATTCCTCTGTTAATCCAACAGTCCATCCGTTCCTCTGTTAATCCAACAGTCCATCCATTCCTCTGTTAATCCAACTATCCATCCATTCCTCTGTTCATCTAACAGTCCATCCGTTCCTCTGTTAATCCAACAATCCATCCGTTCCTGTGTTAAACCAACAATCCATCCCTTCCTCTGTTAATCCAACAGTCCATCCGTTCCTGTGTTAATCTAACAGTCCATCCGTTCCTCTGTTAATCCAACAGTCCATCCGTTCCTCTGTTAATCCAATAGTCCATCCATCCTTTCCTCTGTTAATCTAACAGTACATCCGTTCCTCTGTTAATCCAACAGTCCATCCATTCCTCTGTTAATCCAACAGTCCATCCTTGCCTCTGTTAATCTAACAATCCATCCGTTCCTCTGCTAATCCAACATTCCATCCATTCCTCTGTTAATCCAACATTCCATCAATTCCTCTGTTAATCTAACAGTCCATCCGTTCCTCTGTTAATCCAACATTCCATTAGTTCCTCTGTTTATCCAACAGTCCATCCGTTCCTGTGTTAATCCAACAGTCCATCCGTTCTTCTGTTAATCCAACATTCCATTAGTTCCTCTGTTTATCCAACAGTCCATCCGTTCCTGTGTTAATCCAACAGTCCATCCGTTCTTCTGTTAATCCAACAATCCATTAGTTCCTCTGTTTATCCAACAGTCCATCCGTTCCTGTGTTAATCCAACAGTCCATCCGTTCTTCTGTTAATCCAACATTCCATCCGTTCCTGTGTTAATCCAACATTCCATCCGTTCCTCTGTTAATCCAACAGTCCATCCGTGCCCTGTTAATCCAACAGTCCATCCGTTCCTCTGTTAATCCAAAAATCCATCCGTTCCTCTGTTAATCCAACATTCCATCCGTTCCTGTGTTAATCCAACAGTCCATCCGTTCCTGTGTTAATCCAATAGTCCATCTGTTCCTCTGTTAATCCAACAGTCCATCCGTTCCTGTGTTAATCCAACAGTCCATCCGTTCTTCTGTTAATCCAACATTCCATCCGTTCCTGTGTTAATCCAACATTCCATCCGTTCCTCTGTTAATCAACAGTCCATCCGTGCCTCTGTTAATCCAACAGTCCATCCGTTCCTCTGTTAATCCAAAAATCCATCCGTTCCTCTGTTAATCCAACATTCCATCCGTTCCTCTGTTAATCCAACAGTCCATCCGTTCCTGTGTTAATCCAATAGTCCATCTGTTCCTCTGTTAATCCAACAGTCCATCCGTTCCTCTGTTAATCCAACAGTCCATCCATTCCTCTGTTAATCTAACAGTCCATCCGTTCCTCTGTTAATCCAACATTCCATCCATTCCTCTGTTAATCCAACATTCCATCCATTCCTCTGTTAATCTAACAGTCCATCCGTTCCTCTGTTAATCCAACTATCCATCCATTCCTCTGTTAATCCAACAGTCCATCCGTTCCTCTGTTAATCCAACAGTCTGTCCATCCCTCTGTTAATCCAACAATCCATCCGTTCCTCTGTTAATCTAACAGTCCATCCATTCCTCTGTTAATCCAACAATCCATCCGTTCCTGTGTTAATCCAACAGTCCATCTGTTACTGTGTTAATCCAACAGTCCATCCGTTCCTCTGTTAATCCAACATTCCATCCATTCCTCTGTTAATCTAACACTCCATCCGTTCCTCTGCTAATCCAACATTCCATCCATTCCTCTGTTAATCCAACAGTCCATCTGTTCCTCTGCTAATCCAACATTCCACCCGTTCCTCTGTTAATCCAACAGTCCATCCGTTCCTGTCTAAATCCAATAGTCCATCCATTCTTCTGTTAATCCAACAGTCCATCCATCCATTCCTCTGATAATCTAACACTCCATCCGTTCCTCTGTTAAAACAACATTCCATCCGATCCTCTGTTAATCCAACAGTCCATCCATTCCTGTCTTAATCCAATAGTCCATCCATTCCTGTCTTAATCCAATAGTCCATCCATTCTTCTGTTAATCCAACAGTCCATCCAACCATTCCTCTGTTAATCCAACAGTCCATCCAACCATTCCTCTGTTAATCTAACACTCCATCTGTTCCTCTGTTAATCCAACAATCCATCCGTTCCTGTGTTAAACCAACAATCCATCCGTTCCTCTGTTAATCCAACAATCCATCCGTTCCTGTGTTAAACCAACAATCCATCCATTCCTCTGTTAATCCAACAGTCCATCCTTCCTCTGTTAATCTAACAATCCATCCGTTCCTCTGCTAATCCAACATTCCATCCATTCCTCTGTTAATCCAACATTCCATCAATTCCTCTGTTAATCTAACAGTCCATCCGTTCCTCTGCTAATACAACATTCCATCCATTCCTCTGTTAATCCAACAGTCCATCCATTCCTGTGTTAATCCAACAGTCCATCCGTTCCTCTGTTAATCCAACAGTCCATCCGTTCTTCTGTTAATCCAACATTCCATTAGTTCCTCTGTTTATCCAACAGTCCATCCGTTCCTGTGTTAATCCAACAGTCCATTAGTTCCTCTGTTTATCCAACAGTCCATCCGTTCCTGTGTTAATCCAACAGTCCATCCGTTCTTCTGTTAATCCAACATTCCATCCGTTCCTGTGTTAATCCAACATTCCATCCGTTCCTCTGTTAATCCAACAGTCCATCCGTGCCCTGTTAATCCAACAGTCCATCCGTTCCTCTGTTAATCCAAAAATCCATCCGTTCCTCTGTTAATCCAACATTCCATCCGTTCCTGTGTTAATCCAACAGTCCATCCGTTCCTGTGTTAATCCAATAGTCCATCTGTTCCTCTGTTAATCCAACAGTCCATCCGTTCCTCTGTTAATCCAACAGTCCATCCATTCCTCTGTTAATCTAACAGTCCATCCGTTCCTCTGCTAATCCAACATTCCATCCATTCCTCTGTTAATCCAACATTCCATCCATTCCTCTGTTAATCTAACAGTCCATCCGTTCCTCTGCTAATCCAACTATCCATCCATTCCTCTGTTGATCCAACAGTCCATCCGTTCCTGTGTTAATCCAACAGTCCGTCCATCCCTCTGTTAATCCAACAATCCATCCGTTCCTCTGTTAATCTAACAGTCCATCCATTCCTCTGTTAATCCAACAATCCATCCGTTCCTGTGTTAATCCAACAGTCCATCTGTTACTGTGTTAATCCAACAGTCCATCTGTTACTGTGTTAATCCAACAGTCCATCCGTTCCTCTGTTAATCCAACATTCCATCCGTTCCTCTGTTAATCCAACAGTCCATCCGTTCCTCTGTTAATCCAACATTCCATCCGTTCCTCTGTTAATCCAACAGTCCATCCGTTCCTGTGTTAATCCAATAGTCCATCTGTTCCTCTGTTAATCCAACAGTCCATCCGTTCCTCTGTTAATCCAACAGTCCATCCATTCCTCTGTTAATCTAACAGTCCATCCGTTCCTCTGCTAATCCAACATTCCATCCATTCCTCTGTTAATCCAACATTCCATCCATTCCTCTGTTAATCTAACAGTCCATCCGTTCCTCTGCTAATCCAACTATCCATCCATTCCTCTGTTGATCCAACAGTCCATCCGTTCCTGTGTTAATCCAACAGTCCATCCGTTCCTCTGTTAATCCAACAGTCTGTCCATCCCTCTGTTAATCCAACAATCCATCCGTTCCTCTGTTAATCTAACAGTCCATCCATTCCTCTGTTAATCCAACAATCCATCCGTTCCTGTGTTAATCCAACAGTCCATCTGTTACTGTGTTAATCCAACAGTCCATCTGTTACTGTGTTAATCCAACAGTCCATCCGTTCCTCTGTTAATCCAACATTCCATCCATTCCTCTGTTAATCTAACACTCCATCCGTTCCTCTGCTAATCCAACATTCCATCCATTCCTCTGTTAATCCAACAGTCCATCTGTTCCTCTGCTAATCCAACATTCCATCCGTTCCTCTGTTAATCCAACAGTCCATCCGTTCCTGTCTTAATCCAATAGTCCATCCGTTCCTCTGTTAATCCAATAGTCCATCCATTCTTCTGTTAATCCAACAGTCCATCCATCCATTCCTCTGATAATCTAACACTCCATCCGTTCCTCTGTTAAAACAGCATTCCATCCGATCCTCTGTTAATCCAACAGTCCATCCATTCCTGTCTTAATCCAATAGTCCATCCGTTCCTCTGTTAATCCAATAGTCCATCCATTCTTCTGTTAATCCAACAGTCCATCCAGCCATTCCTCTGTTAATCTAACAATCCATCCGTTCCTCTGTTAATCCAACAATCCATCCATTCCTCTGTTAATCCAACAGTCCATCCATTCCTCTGTTCATCTAACAGTCCATCCGTTCCTCTGTTAATCCAACAATCCATCCGTTCCTGTGTTAAACCAACAATCCATCCGTTCCTCTGTTAATCCAACAATCCATCCATTCCTCTGTTAATCTAACACTCCATCCGTTCCTCTGCTAATCCAACATTCCATCCATTCCTCTGTTAATCCAACAGTCCATCAATTCCTCTGTTAATGTAACAGTCCATCCGTTCCTCTGTTAATCCAACATTCCATCCATTCCTCTGTTAATCCAACAGTCCATCCATTCCTCTGTTAATCCAACAGTCCATCCGTTCCTCTGTTAATCCAACAATCCATCCGTTCCTTCTGTTAATCCAACAATCCATCCGTTCCTCTGTTAATCCAACAGTCCATCCGTTTCTCTGTTAATCCAACAATCCATTAGTTCCTCTGTTTAATCCAACATTCCATCCATTCCTCTGCTAATCCAACATTCCATCCATTCCTCTGTTAATCCAACAGTCCATCCGTTCCTGTGTTAATCCAACAATTTATCTGTTCCTCTGTTAATCCAACTATCCATCCATTCCTCTGTTCATCTAACAGTCCATCCGTTCCTCTGTTAATCCAACAATCCATCCGTTCCTGTGTTAAACCAACAGTCCATCCATTCCTCTGTTAATCCAACAGTCCATCCATTCCTCTGTTCATCCAACAATCCATCCGTTCCTCTGTTAATCCAACAATCCATCCATTCCTGTGTTAATCCAACAGTCCATCCATTCCTCTGTTAATCCAACAGTCCATCCATTCCTCTGTTCATCCAACAGTCCATCCGTTCCTCTGTTAATCCAACAATCCATCCGTTCCTCTGCTAATCCAACATTCCATCCATTCCTCTGTTAATCCAACAGTCCATCCGTTCCTGTGTTAATCCAACAATTTATCCGTTCCTCTGTTAATCCAACTATCCATCCATCCTCTGTTCATCTAACAGTCCATCCATTCCTCTGTTAATCCAACAATCCATCCGTTCCTGTGTTAAACCAACAATCCATCCCTTCCTCTGTTAATCCAACAATCCATCCGTTCCTCTGTTAATCCAACAATCCATCCGTTCCTCTGTTAATCCAACAGTCCATCCATTCCTCTGTTAATCCAACTATCCATCCATTCCTCTGTTCATCTAACAGTCCATCCGTTCCTCTGTTAATCCAACAATCCATCCGTTCCTCTGTTAATCCAACAATCCATCCGTTCCTGTGTTAAACCAACAATCCATCTGTTCCTCTGTTAATCCAACAATCCATCCGTTCCTCTGCTAATCCAACATTCCATCCATTCCTCTGCTAATCCAACATTCCATCCATTCCTCTGTTAATCCAACAGTCCATCCGTTCCTGTGTTAATCCAACAATTTATCCATTCCTCTGTTAATCCAACTATCCATCCATTCCTCTGTTCATCTAACAGTCCATCCGTTCCTCTGTTAATCCAACAATCCATCCGTTCATGTGTTAAACCAACAATCCATCCCTTCCTCTGTTAATCCAACAATCCATCGTTCATGTGTTAGTCCAAACCAACAGTCCATCCGTTCCTCTGTTAATCCAACTATCCATCCATTCCTCTGTTCATCTAACAGTCCATCCGTTCCTCTGTTAATCCAACAATCCATCCGTTCATGTGTTAAACCAACAATCCATCCCTTCCTCTGTTAATCCAACAATCCATCCGTTCCTCTTTTAATCCAACAATCCATCCGTTCCTCTGTTAATCCAACAGTCCATCCATTCCTCTGTTAATCCAACAGTCCATCCGTTCCTCTGTTAATCCAACAATCCATCCGTCCCTCTGTTAATCCAACAGTCCATCCATTCCTCTGTTAATCCAACAATCCATCCGTTCCTCTGTTAATCCAACAATCCATCCGTTCCTGTGTTAATCCAACATTCCATCCATTCCTCTGTTAATCCAACAATCCATCTGTTCCTCTGTTAATCCAACAATCCATCCGTTCCTGTGTTAAACCAACAATCCATCCGTTCCTCTGTTAATCCAACAATCCATCCATTCCTCTGCTAATCCAACATTCCATCCATTCCTCTGCTAATCCAACATTCCATCCATTCCTCTGTTAATCCAACAGTCCATCCGTTCCTGTGTTAATCCAACAATTTATCCGTTCCTCTGTTAATCCAACTATCCATCCATTCCTCTGTTCATCTAACAGTCCATCCGTTCCTCTGTTAATCCAACAATCCATCCGTTCCTCTGTTAATCCAACAATCCATCCGTTCCTCTGTTAATCCAACAGTCCATCCATTCCTCTGTTAATCCAACAGTCCATCCGTTCCTCTGTTAATCCAACAACCCATCCGTTCCTCTGTTAATCCAACAGTCCATCCATTCCTCTGTTAATCTGTCCATCCTGTTCCTCTGTTAATCCAACAATCCATCCGTTCCTGTTCCTGTGTTCCAACAATCCATCCCTGTTCATCTAACAGTTCCTCTGTTCATCCAACAGTCCATCCGTTCCTCTGTTAATCCAACAATCCATCCGTTCCTCTGCTAATCCAACATTCCATCCATTCCTCTGTTAATCCAACAGTCCATCCGTTCCTGTGTTAATCCAACAATTTATCCGTTCCTCTGTTAATCCAACTATCCATCCATCCTCTGTTCATCTAACAGTCCATCCGTTCCTCTGTTAATCCAACAATCCATCCGTTCCTGTGTTAAACCAACAATCCATCCCTTCCTCTGTTAATCCAACAATCCATCCGTTCCTCTGTTAATCCAACAATCCATCCGTTCCTCTGTTTAATCCATCCATTCCTCTGTTAATCCAACCATCCGTTTCTGTTAATCCAACAAGTCCATCCGTTCCTCTGTTAATCCAACATTCCATCCATCTCTGTTAATCCAACAATCCATCGTTCCTCTGTTAATCCAACAATCCATCCATTCCTCTGTTAATCCAACAATCCATCCATTCCTCTGTTAATCCAACAGTCCATCCGTTCCTCTGTTAATCCAACAATCCATCCGTTCCTCTGTTAATCCAATAGTTCATCCATTCCTGTGTTAATCCAACTTTCCATCCATTCCTCTGTTAATCCAACATTCTATCCATTCCTCTGTTAATCTAACGGTCCATCCGTTCCTCTGCTAATCCAACATTCCATCCATTCCTCTGTTAATCCAACATTCCATCCATTCCTCTGTTAATCCAACATTCCATCCATTCCTCTGTTAATCCAACATTCCATCCATTCCTGTGTTAATCCAACAGTCCATCCGTTCCTGTGTTAATCCAATAGTTCATCCATTCCTGTGTTAATCCAACTTTCCATCCATTCCTCTGTTAATCTAACAGTCCATCTGTTCCTCTGCTAATCCAACATTCCATCCGTTCCTCTGTTAATCCAACAGTCCATCCGTTCCTGTGTTAATCCAATAGTCCATCGCTCCTCTGTTAATCCAATAGTCCATCCATTCTTCTGTTAATCCAATCGTCCATCCATTCTTCTGTTAATCCAACATTCCATCCATTCCTCTGTTAATCCAATAGTCCATCCATCCATTCCTCTGTTAATCTAACAGTCCATCCATCCAATTCATCCATCCAGCATCTTGCTGTGCTTTTATTCAAGCCAATTCACTTCAATATGCTTCATTTGTCCGCAAGGGGCAATTATAGCAGGACTGACCATGGCATGACAGACATAGCATTACCATAACAACAACAGAGAACAGGAAACGCTGAAAACACATAATAACACTTATTGCTCCAGTGAATAAGAGTTCCAAGGAAAAACAGCAGTCCACAATACTCCATACTTGCTAACTTGAGTCCCTATAGGCTTTTCCTATTGGTCATTGATGTTTAATACACATTCTGATATGTCCGGAGATCTCCCTCTGTAGAACAGTAGCTACATCAGGAACACCTTTCGTAACTACCCTCACAATGTACTCAAACCTCCACAGGAATCAATTCATCATTATATAAACGTCTCAGAGAAAACGCCTTGCGAATGATGCGTTTGATCCAGGTTTTACTCCTAAATAACAATGCATTTCATCCAGAATTTGCTTCTCCAACCTCTTTTGTGACCCCCGTACGGCATCCATATTAGGAAGTCCCTGGTACCAAATGGCACACCATTCCCTAGATCAGGGGTGGGCAAAGTTTGAGGGCTCTGGTCAAAAGTAAAGCACTATGTAGGGAACAGGGTGCCATTCGGGACGAAGCCTCTCAGCTGTCAGACCCCTTCCCTACCTATATTCCATTGGTCACATATCCTCATGCTCGGCAGATGTGAGCTAATGTAAAGGTTAGGTGGAACATGGAGTGGGAAAAGCAGGGAAGAGAGGAGATGAGACAGTGAAAGGCATGACATTTGGAAATGTCTATTAGAGACACATATTTCCCTCAGATTACACAGATCCACAAAGAATTCAAAAACAAATCCAATTTTGATAAACTCTCATGTCTACTGGATGAAATTCCACAGTGTGCCATCACAGCAGCAAGATTTGTGACCTGTTGCCACAAGAAAAGGGCAACCAGTGAAGAACAAACACCATTGTAAATACGACCCATATTTATGCTTATTTATTTTCCCTTGTGTACTTTAACCATTTGCACATTGTTACAACACTGTATATATATATACATATATATATTATATATATATATATATAATATGACATGTGTAATGTCTATATTGTTTTGAAACTTCTGTATGTGTAATGTTTACTGTTCATTTTGATTAATTATTTCACTTTTATATATTATCTGCCTCACTTGCTTTGGCAATGTTAACACATGTATCCCATGCCAATAAAGCCCCTTGAATTGAATTGAATTGAGTCCAGAGAGAGAGAGAGAGAGAGAGAGACCAGTTACAGGACAAAATAAAAACCCTCCAACCCAAAAAGGCCTGTGGTGTTGATGGTATCCTCAATGAAATGATCAAATATACAGACAATAAATTCCAATTGGCTATACTAAAACTCTTTAACATCATACTTAGCTCTGGCATCTTCCCCAATATTTGGAACCAAGGACTGATCACCCCAATCCACAAAAGTGGAGACAAATTTGACCCCAATAACTACCGTGGAATATGTGTCAACAGTAACCTTGGGAAAATCCTCTGCATTATTATTAACAGCAGACTCGTACATTTCCTCAATGAAAACAATGTACTGAGCAAATGTCAAATTGGCTTTTTACCAAATTACCGTACAACAGACCATGTATTCACCCTGCACACCCTAATTGACAATCAAACAAACCAAAACAAAGGCAAAGTCTTCTCATGCTTTGTTGATTTCAAAAAAGCCTTCGACTCAATCTGGCATGAGGGTCTGCTATACAAACTGATGGAAAGTGGTGTTGGGGGTAAAACATACGACATTATAAAATCCATGTACACAAACAACAAGTGTGCGGTTAAAATTGGCAAAAACACACACATTTCTTCACACAGGGTCGTGGGGTTAGACAGGGATGCAGCTTAAGCCCCACCCTCTTCAACATATATATCAACGAATTGGCGAGGGCACTTGTAACGGTTTTCTAGTGGTGATGAAAGAGAGTCGGACCAAACTGCAGCGTGTCGATTGCGATCCATGTTTAATATACCAAAGAAACACGAACTTACAAAAAAACAATAAACGAAACCGAAACAGCCTATCTGGTGCAAACTAACAACGAGTACACATAGGACACTAAGGACAATCACCCACGACAAACTCAAAGAATATGGCTGCCTAAATATGGTTCCCAATCAGAGACAACGATAAGCACCTGGCTCTGATTGAGAACCACTCCAGACAGCCATAGACCTTGCTAGACAACCCACTAAGCTACAATCCCAATACCACCACCAAAACCCCAAGACAAACACACCACAATTACAAAAACCCCATGCCACACCCTGGCCTGACCAAATACATAAAAATAAACACAAAATACTTTGACCAGGGCGTGACAGAACCCCCTAAGGTGCGGACTCCCGAACGCACCTCAAAACAATAGGGAGGGTCCGGGTGGGCGTCTGTCCATGGTGGCGGCTCCGGCGCGGGACGTGGACCCCACTCCTTTAATGTCTTAGTCCCCTCTCCCTTCGTCCCTGGATAGTCCACCCTCGCCGCCGACCATGGCCTAGTAGTCCTCACCCAGAACCCCACTGGACTGAGGAACAGATCGGGACTGAAGGACAGCTCGGGACCGAGGCAGCTCGGGACTGAGGGGAAGCTCGGGAGTGAGAGAAAGCTCAGGAGTGAGAGAAAGCTCAGGAGTGAGAGGAAGCTCAGGAGTGAGAGGAAGCTCAGGAGTGAGAGGAAGCTCAGGAGTGAGAGGAAGCTCAGGAGTGAGAGGAAGCTCAGGAGTGAGAGGAAGCTCAGGAGTGAGAGGAAGCTCAGGCAGGTAGATAGATCTACCAGCTCCTGGCTGGCTGGTGGTTTCAGCAGATCCTGGCTGACTGGCAGATCCTGGCTGACTGGCAGATCTGGAAGAGTCTGGTTGACTGGCAGATCTGGAAGAGTCTGGTTGACTGGCAGATCTGGAAGAGTCTGGTTGACTGGCAGATCTGGAAGAGTCTGGTTGACTGGCAGATCTGGAAGAGTCTGGCTGACTGGCAGATCTGGAAGAGTCTGGCTGACTGGCAGATCTGGAAGAGTCTGGCTGACTGGCAGATCTGGAAGAGTCTGGCAGACTGGCGATGCTGGGCAGACCGGCGGCGCCGGGCAGACTGGCGGCGCCGGGCAGACTGGCGGCGCCGGGCAGACTGGCGACGCCGGGCAGACTGGCGACGCTGGGCAGACTGGCGGTGCTGGGCAGACTGACGACGCTGGGCAGACTGACGACGCTGGGCAGACTGGCGATGCTGGGCAGACTGGCGATGCTGGGCAGACTGGCGATGCTGGGCAGACTGGCGATGCTGGGCAGACTGGCGATGCTGGGCAGACTGATGACGATGCTGGGCAGACTGGCGATGCTGGGCAGACTGGGGGCACTGGCGGCGCTGGGCAGACTGGCGGCACTAGCTGCTCCATATAGGCTGACAGCTCTGGCGGCTTCTTACAGACTGACCGCTCTGGCGGCTCCGTGCTGACTGGCAGCTCCTTGCAGACTGGCAGCTCCTTACAGACTGACAGCTCCGTGCAGACTGACAGCTCCGTGCAGACTGACAGCTCCGTGCAGACTGGCTGCTCCATGCAGACTGGCTGCTCCATGCAGACTGACAGCTCTGGCTGCTTCATGCAGACTGACAGCTCTGGCTGCTCCATGTAGACTGGCTGCTTCATGCAGACTGGCAGCTCGGGCTGCTTCATGTAGACTGACAGCTCTGGCTGCTCCATGCGGACTGACAGCTCTGGCTGCTCCATGTAGACTGACTGCTTCATGCAGACTGGCAGCTCGGGCTGCTTCCTGTAGACTGACAGCTCTGGCTCCTCCATGCAGACTGACAGCTCTGACTGCTCCATGCAGACTGACAGCTCTGGCTGCTTCATGCAGACTGGCAGCTCTGGCTGCTCTATGTAGACTGGCTGCTTCATGCAGACTGGCAGCTCGGGCTGCTTCATGTAGACTGACAGCTCTGGCTGCTCCATGCGGACTGACAGCTCTGGCTGCTCCATGCAGACTGACAGCTCTGGCTGCTCCATGCGGACTGACAGCTCTGGCTGCTCCATGCGGACTGACAGCTCTGGCTGCTCCATGCGGACTGACAGCTCTGGCTGCTCCATGTAGACTGGCTGCTTCATGCAGACTGGCAGCTCGGGCTGCTTCATGTAGACTGACAGCTCTGGCTGCTCCATGTAGACTGGCTGCTTCATGCAGACTGACAGCTCTGGCTGCTCCATGCAGACTGACAGCTCTGACTGCTCCATGCAGACTGACAGCTCTGGCTGCTTCATGCAGACTGGCAGCTCTGGCTGCGCTGAACAGGCGGGAGACTCCTGCAGCGCTGTGTCGGAGGAAGGCTCTGGCTGCGCTAAACAGGCGGGAGACTCCGGCAGCGCAGGAGAGGAGAAAGGCTCTGGCTGCGCTAAACAGGCGGGAGGCTCCGGCAGCGCTGTAGAGGAGGAAGGCTCTGGCTGCGCTAAACAGGCGGGAGGCTCCGGCAGCGCTGTAGAGGAGGAAGGCTCTGGCTGCGCTAAACAGGCGGGAGACTCCAGCAGCGCAGGAGAGGAGAAAAGCGCTGGCTGCGCTGAACAGGCGAGGCACACTGAAGGCCTGGTGCGTGGTGCTGGAACTGGTGGTACTGGATCGAGGACACGCACAGGAAGCCTGGTGCGGGGAGCTGCTACCGGAGGGCTGGGGTGTGGAGGTGGTACTGGATAGACCGGACCGTGCAGGCGCACTGGGGCTCTTGAGCACCGAGCCTGCCCAACCTTACCTGGTTGAATGCTCCCGGTTGCCCTGCCAGTGCGGCGAGGTGGAATAGCCTGCACTGGGCTATGCAGGCGAACCGGAGACACCGAGCGCAAGGCTGGTGCCATGTAAGCCGGCCCAAGGAGACGCACTGGGGACCAGATGCGTAGAGCCGGCTTCATGGCATTTGGCTCGACGCTCAATCTAGCCCGGCCGATACGCGGAGCTGGAATATACCGAACCGGGCTGTGCACCCGCACTGGAGACACCGTGCGCTCCACAGCATAACACGGTGCCTGCCCGGTCTCTCCAGCCCCCGGTAAGCACAGGGAGTTTGCGCAGGTCTCCTACCTGGCATAGCCATACTCCCTGTAAGCCCCCCAAGAAATTTTTGGGGCTGACTCTCGGGCTTCCATCCGCTCTGCCGTGCTAGCTCCTCATAATG
This sequence comes from Oncorhynchus tshawytscha, assembly GCF_018296145.1. Taxonomy (NCBI): domain Eukaryota; kingdom Metazoa; phylum Chordata; class Actinopteri; order Salmoniformes; family Salmonidae; genus Oncorhynchus; species Oncorhynchus tshawytscha. The sequence goes on from NC_056435.1 coordinate 1,161,453, forward strand.
CCGCCTCTCTGCTTTTGCTGCCTCCAGCTCGGCTTTGGGGCGACAATAATCTCCAGGCTCATTCCAGGGTCCTTTACCGTCCAATTCCTCCTCCCATGTCCATAACTCCAGGTGGTGCAACCTCTCCCACTGTAGCTGCTGCTGCTCCTGCTGCCTCTGTTGCCTCTTCTCCTGTTGCTCCTTTGGGCGGCTACACTCCCCTGGTTTAGCCCAGGGTCCTCTCCCGTCGAAGATCTCCTCCCATGACCAGAAATCCTTGGTGAGCATCTCCTTTTTCGGCTGCTCCTGCCTGTTGACACGCCGCTTGGTCCGTTGGTGGTGGGTGATTCTGTAACGGTTTTCTAGTGGTGATGAAAGAGAGTCGGACCAAACTGCAGCGTGTCGATTGCGATCCATGTTTAATATACCAAAGAAACACGAACTTACAAAAAAACAATAAACGAAACCGAAACAGCCTATCTGGTGCAAACTAACAACGAGTACACATAGGACACTAAGGACAATCACCCACGACAAACTCAAAGAATATGGCTGCCTAAATATGGTTCCCAATCAGAGACAACGATAAGCACCTGGCTCTGATTGAGAACCACTCCAGACAGCCATAGACCTTGCTAGACAACCCACTAAGCTACAATCCCAATACCACCACCAAAACCCCAAGACAAACACACCACAATTACAAAAACCCCATGCCACACCCTGGCCTGACCAAATACATAAAAATAAACACAAAATACTTTGACCAGGGCGTGACAGCACTAGAAAAGTCTGCAGCACCCGGCCTCCCCTGCTAGAATCCGAAGTCAAATGTCTGCTGTTTGCTGATGATCTGGTGCTTCTGTCACCAACCAAGGAGGGCCTACAGCAGCACCTAGATCTTATGCACAGATTCTGTCAGACCTGGGCCCTGACAGTAAATCTCAGTAAGACCAAAATAATGGTGTTCCAAAAAGGTCCAGTCACCAGGACCACAAATACAAATTCCATCTAGACACTGTTGCCCTAGAGCACACAAAAACTATACATACCTTGGCCTAAACATCAGCACCACAGGTAACTTCCACAAAGCTGTGAACGATCTGAGAGACAAGGCAAGAAGGGCATTCTATGCCATCAAAAGAAACATAAATTTCAACATACCAATTAGGATCTGGCTAAAAATACTTGAATCAGTCATAGAGCCCATTGCCCTTTATGGTTGTGAGGTCTGGGGTCCGCTCACCAACCAAGACTTCACAAAATGGGACAAACACCAAATTGAGACTCTGCACGCAGAATTCTGCAAAAATATCCTCCGTGTACAACGTAGAACACCAAATAATGCATGCAGAGCAGAATTAGGCCGATACCCACTAATTATCAAAATCCAGAAAAGAGCTGTTAAATTCTACAACCACCTAAAAGGAAGCGATTCACAAACCTTCCATAACAAAGCCATCACCTACAGAGAGATGAACCTGGAGAAGAGTCCCCTAAGCAAGCTGGTCCTGGGGCTCTGTTCACAAACACAAACACACACTACAGAGCCCCAGGACAGCAGCACAATTAGACCCAACCAAATCATGAGAAAACAAAAAGATAACTACTTAACACATTGGAAAGAATTAAAAAAAACAGAGCAAACTAGAATGCTATTTGGCCCTACACAGAGAGTACACAGCGGCAGAATACCTGACCACTGTGACTGACCCAAAATTAAGGAAAGCCCTGACTATGTACAGACTCAGTGAGCATAGCCTTGCTATTGAGAAAGGCCGCCGTAGGCAGACATGGCTCTCAAGAGAAGACAGGCTATGTGCTCACTGCCCACAAAATGAGGTGGAAACTGAGCTGCACTTCCTAACCTCCTGCCCAATGTATGACCATATTAGAGAGACATATTTCCCTCAGATTACACAGATCCACAAAGAATTTGAAAACAAATCCAATTTTGAAAAACTCCCATATCTACTGGGTGAAATTCCACAGTGTGCCATCACAGCAGCAAGATTTGTGACCTGTTGCCACGAGAAAAGGGCAACCAGTGAAGAACAAACACCATTGTAAATACAACCCATATTTATGCTTATTTATTTTATCTTGTGTCCTTTAGCCATTTGTACATTGTTAGAACACTGTATATATATATAATATGACATTTGTAATGTCTTTACTGTTTTGAAACTTCTGTATGTGTAATGTTTACTGTTAATTTTTGTTGTTTTTCACTTTATATATTCACTTTGTATGTTGTCTACCTCACTTGCTTTGGCAATGTTAACACATGTTTCCCATGCCAATAAAGCCCTTGAATTGAATTGAATTGAATTGAGACCAGAGAGAGAGAGAGACTGAGAGACCAGAGAGAGAGAGAGACTGAGAGACCAGAGAGAGAGAGAGAGAGAGAGAGACCAGAGAGAGAGAGAGACCAGAGAGAGAGAGAGACTGAGAGACCAGAGAGAGAGAGAGAGACCAGAGAGAGAGAGAGAGAGAGACCAGAGAGAGACCAGAGAGACCAGAGAGAGAGAGAGAGAGAGACCAGAGAGACCAGAGAGAGAGAGAGAGAGAGAGAGACCAGAGAGAGACCGAGAGACCAGAGAGAGAGAGAGAGAGACCAGAGAGACCAGAGAGAGAGAGAGAGAGAGAGAGAGACCAGAGAGAGAGAGACTGAGAGACCAGACAGAGAGAGAGAGAGAGAGACCAGAGAGACCAGAGAGAGAGAGAGAGAGACCAGAGAGACCAGAGAGAGAGAGAGAGAGAGAGAGAGACCAGAGAGAGAGAGACTGAGAGACCAGACAGAGAGAGAGAGAGAGAGAGAGAGACCAGAGAGACCAGAGAGAGAGAGAGTCCAGAGACCAGGCTGTAGTATTGAACATGTGAAGACCTAGTTGTCTTAGGTCACACAATAGTTACCCAGAAGAAAATGGGGAGGGTCATGCTTTTTCAATTTCAGTCATGGGGAAGGTTTAGTTTTGTTGTTGCCAGGGCAGGGTCATGTAATTTGTAATCAATAAAATGTCATATTTCTCAGGATTTTATAATTAGTTGCTTATTATATTATTTAATGTGTGCCCGATGATACCCCTCATCCCTGATTTTCTGCTGGGAGTACAATGTCAAGTGAGCTCCGTGTGGTCTCACTAAAATGATCCATAGCCTATACAAGCCTTTCTCAAATCTCAGTCTGTGGAGGAATGCTTTCCAGTCTGCAGCATATTTATCTTGAAAATATATATATTTTTTTTACTCAAATAAATACGTGCAGTGGGACTACTTGTGCAATGCGCTGAACTATGTAGGCAGCAGTAAACAAATTGTGTTGCCATGACTAATTATAGCTACACCAAACACACACACACAAGCTAGCCCTGCTGCTCAACCTGCTCTCTCTCTCTCTCTCTCTCTCTCTCTCTCTCTCTCTCTCTCTCTCTCTCTCTCTCTCTCTCTCTCTCCCTGGATTTGTTTCAAATAACAGCTGCCCGCCAAACCCAGTCTGTGTGTTATGTCAGACTTGCCTCAGCCGATATGCTATGAAGCCATCGTAAATAAGCAGACATTTAGAAGCAAAGCTTCCACATCTCAAGGATAAAACAGAGTATTACTTATTTATTTCAAACCAAACAAACAAAAATGCTGCACAATAATTTCACAGACAATGAGAGTTCACTGAAGGCTTCATTCTTCCTCTCTCATAACATTTCCCAGTGCCAGGCTCCTTTCACTACAGTTGAAAAGCTGGTCATGCCCTCAGTCGTGGATGCTTGCCCAGAGGTGAAATCCCACGTTCCAATGACACTGTCACGTGTAGAATCCAGGATCTGACAGATGATATAGAATCACATGGAGGTTTTAGAAAGAGCCCGCACATCAAATTGGTTTGTAATCCAATTAGATGAGACAGCTGACATTTCAAATGCCACTTCTTGTATATATTAGCTACATATATGAAGAATATCTTTCTTGCAGAGAGTTTCCTCAGAATAAAACTACAGGTGAAATATTCTGTGTTCTGAACGAGTACATCACGGGACATGTATTACGATGGGACCATTGTATCGGGATCTGTAGGCCTACGGACGAGTCTACTGCTCAACCAAAACCATGCAGGTGACATTTTCCAAGCAAACAATAAAATTGCCGATTTCAAGAAAAAGCTGGGCACCTGGAGAGACAAAGTGGATAGAGGCATTATCTCCCATCTATTCTCAACTTTAGAAGTTTGCTATAGGCCTACAACACAAACAGGTATGGGACCACCAGGCTGATGCTTGCTGCAACAAAATTAAAATATCGCAGCAGACTGGCTGTTGAAAACACCTTCACAACTCCCGGGTGTCCCTGGCACAAACAAGTTTGAGAAAGGCTGGCCTATAATATAGGCTATACTAAGAGCATGTTCGGAGAAGCACATGTGTCACAGATCCCTCTGGAACTTTCATTCCACACACCTGGCCCCCATTCCCACTGATTGTATTTGTGTATATGTGCCCTTTGTTCACCAGTGTGCTGTTGATTATTGGTACAATGTCCGTTGGTGTGTGTGAGTACCTGTGCTGTGTGTTTTGGGCTTTCGTGCCCTTGTGGATTGCGCAGATGATTACGGGTCTAGTCCCGTGTGTTAATCATTGTGTGCATGTGTGCAAGATTACGCATTCCTGCGCCTGTCTCCTGAATCTCTTCATACCAACGTGACAGCAGGGAAAGGATATATTTCTAAGAAAATGTACTTCCTTCCCAAGTTTTTTTGCTGCTGGGATGCTGTATATACAACTAGGCTACACTGCATTACACACTGCATTGGATAGGCGTTCCCAATGACTGTGCTGTGTAAAAAAAAAAATGCAATATCTGTGCAAGTGGACTAGGCCTACTGATGACCTGTTCAGCTTGAGAGGGAGAGCGGGAAGATGAAGAGCTTACTATTGCTATAATTAATTAGAATGGAAACAAAAGGTTTCGTTGCCCGTAATGAAGCTATTTATCAGAGTTATTGACCTCAAAAAAGCCTAATTCGAGTAATTTACATAAACTACTGTTCAAAAGTTTGGGGTCACTTAGAAATGTCCTTGTTTTTGAAAGAAACACATTTTTTTGTCTATTAAAATAACATCAAATTGAACAGGATGTCACGCCCTGACCTGAGATATCTCTGTTTTCTTTATATTTTGGTTAGGTCAGGGTGTAACTCGGGTGGGTACGCTTGTTCTTGTATTGTCTAGGGTTTTTTGTATGTCTAGGGTTTTGTAGGTCTAGTTGATTTGAATGTCTATGGTGGCCTGATATGGTTCTCAATCAGAGGCAGCTGCTTATCGTTGTCTCTGATTGGGGATCATATTTAGGTAGCCATTTTCCCTTTGGTGTTTGTGGGATCTTGTCTATGTGTAGTTGCCGGTCAGCCACTCGTTTGTATAGCGTCACGTTTCATTTTGTTAGTTTGTTCAGTGTTCATTCTTTAAATAAATAAGAATGTACGAATACCACGCTCCGCCTTGGTCCGATCCTTTTAACGAACGTGACACAGGAATACAATGTAGACATTGTTAATGTTGTAAATGACTATTGTAGCTGGAAACAGCTGATTTTTTTAATGGAAAATCTACATAGGTGTACAGAGGCCCAGTATTAGTAACCATCACTCCTGTGTTCCAGTGGCACGTTGTGTTAGCTAATCCAAGTTTATCATTTTAAAAGGCTAATTGATCATTAGAAAACCCTTTTGCAATTATGTTAGCACAGCTAAAACTGTTGTTCTGATTAAAGAAGCAGTAAAACTGGCCTTGTTTAGACTAGTTGTGTATCTGGAGCATTAGCATTTGTGGGTTTGATTACAGGCTCAAAATGGCCAGAATCAAAGTCCTTTCTTCTGAAACTCGTCAGTCTAGTCTTGTTCTGAGAAATGAAGGTTATTCCATGTGAGAAATTGCCAAGAAACTGAAGATCACGTACAACGCTGTGAACAACTCCCTCGAAAGAAAAGCAAACTTGCTATAACCAGAATAGAAAGAGGAGTGGGAGGCACCGGTGCACCGTAAACTAGTGATGCGGATGGCCGTAAACTAGTGATGCGGATGGCCGTAAGCTAGTGATGCGGATGGCCGTAAACTAGTGATGCGGATGGCCGTAAGCTAGTGATGCAGATGGTCGTAAGCTAGTGATGCGGATGGCCGTAAGCTGGTGATGCGGATGGCCGTAAACTAGTGATGCGGATGGCCGTAAACTAGTGATGCGGATGGCCGTAAGCTAGTGATGCGGATGGCCGTAGACTAGTGATGCGGATGGCCGTAAACTAGTGATGTGTCACGCCCTGGTCTTAGTATTTTGTGTTTTCTTTATTATTTTGGTCAGGCCAGGGTGTGACATGGGTTATTTATGTGGTGTGTTTTGTCTTGGGGTGTTTTGTAGGTTATGGGATTGTGGTATAGGATAGTAGTCTAGGAAAGTCTATGGTTGCCTGGAGTAGTTCTCAATCAGGGGCAGGTGTTTATCGTTGTCTCTGATTGGGAACCATATTTAGGCAGCCATATTCTTTGAGTGTTTTGTGGGTGATTGTTCCTGTCTCTGTGTTTGTTTGCACCAGATAAGGCTGTTTTAGGTTTTTCACGTTACGTTTATTGTTTTGTATCGTCATTATCTTTATTAAAGATGTATGAAGATAACCACGCTGCATTTTGGTCCGATCCCTGCTACACCTCCTCTTCAGACGCAGAGGAAGAAGAAAACCTTAACATGATGCGGATGGCCGTAAACTAGTGATGCGGATGGCCGTAAACTAGTGATGCGGATGGCCGTAAACTAGTGATGCGGATGGCCGTAAGCTAGTGATGCGGATGGCCGTAAGCTAGTGATGCGGATGGCCGTAAGCTAGTGATGCGGATGGCCGTAAGCTAGTGATGCGGATGGCCGTAAGCTAGTGATGCGGATGGCCGTAAGCTAGTGATGCGGATGGCCGTAAGCTAGTGATGCGGATGGCCGTAAGCTAGTGATGCGGATGGCCGTAAACTAGTGATGCGGATGGCCGTAAGCTAGTGATGCGGATGGCCGTAAGCTAGTGATGCGGATGGCTGTAAGCTAGTGATGCGGATGGCCGTAAACTAGTGATGCGGATGGCCGTAAGCTAGTGATGCGGATGGCCGTAAGCTAGTGATGCGGATGGCCGTAAACTAGTGATGCGGATGGCCGTAAGCTAGTGATGCGGATGGCCGTAAGCTAGTGATGCGGATGGCCGTAAGCTAGTGATGCGGATGGTCGTAAGCTAGTGATGCGGATGGCCGTAAGCTAGTGATGCGGATGGCCGTAAACTAGTGATGCGCTGGTCAGCTGTTTGTTCACCCCCACCCACCTGCAATTGATGATAACCCATCCGCAACCACCTGACTATTTCAAATAAAGTGAACACCTGAGGCCCACACCCAACTCTAACCCGCAAATATCTAAAATGCGCTGTACAGTTGTCTTTTTTTCTCTTGAAAATGTATTGAGCAATTACGCTTCTCGTGAGCATTTAGAAAGGCTTGCACCTATTGAACAGCAGCCTAGCATTTTACTGAAACAAAACTAAATAAGAAATGGACATCTTGTAGGCTGTGTGGGCTAATATCCTATACTGGTATATGAATTAATATAATAACATAATTCCCCAACCTTAACCCTAACCTTAACCATTCAGAGTTCATGCCTAAACTTAACCTTAAACACTTTGCAATTTGATGTTTAGAACAGTTCAAAATTTCACATTTGAGAAACATGGATGAACGTCTAATTCTGATTTGAGACTGTGAGAGCTTGTTGGATTTGATCCAGGTATCTCGCATTATAAATACATTAGTCCTTTACTGGAGCTCTGCCAGAGTGCTAGGGATGTGGCTTGGGTTATGATGTGGGTTAGGGGTATGATGTGGGTTAGGGTTATGATGTGGGTTAGGGTTATGATGTGGGTTAGGGTTATGATGTGGGTTAGGGGTATGATGTGGGTTAGGGTTATGATGTGGGTTAGGGGTATGATGTGGGTTAGGTTTATGATGCGGGTTATGGTTATGGTGCGGGTTAGGGTTATGATGTGGATTAGGGTTATGATACGGGTTATGGTTATGGTGCAGGTTAGGGTTATGGTGCGGGTTAGGGTTATGATCCGGGTTAGGGTTATGATGTGGATTAGGGTTATGATGTGGATTAGGGTTATGATGTGGATTAGGGTTATGATTCGGGTTAGGGTTATGATCCGGGTTGATCCGGGTTTATGATCCGGGTTAGGGTTATGATCCGGGTTAGGGTTATGGTGTGGGTTAGGGTTATGGTGCGGGTTTAAGGTTATGATGCAGGTTAGGGTTATGATCCGGGTTAGGGTTATGGTGCGGGTTTAAGGTTATGATGCGGGTTAGAGTTATGATGTGGGTTAGGGTTATGATGTGGGTTAGGGTTATGATGTGGGTATGTGTACTATATGTTGTCTCCATATTCATTATCCCACTGGAAATCCACAATTTCATCCGCTATTGGCTTTGAAATGGAAATTAATCTATAAGAGTGTTCTCTGTAGAGAATCCGGTAATACGAGAGATGGGGCATTTGGCACAATGTTTCATGACAGAGATATTTTACATACACATTACATCAAAGATACAGTGCCTTGCGAAAGTATTCGGCCCCCTTGAACTTTGCGACCTTTTGCCACATTTCAGGCTTCAAACATAAAGATATAAAACTGTATTTTTTTGTGAAGAATCAACAACAAGTGGGACACAGTCATGAAGTGGAACGACATTTATAGGATATTTCAAACTTTTTTAACAAATCAAAAACTGAAAAATTGGGCGTGCAAAATTATTCAGCCCCTTTACTTTCAGTGCAGCAAACTCTCTCCAGAAGTTCAGTGAGGATCTCTGAATGATCCAATGTTGACCTAAATGACTAATGATGATAAATACAATCCACCTGTGTGTAATCAAGTCTCCATATAAATGCACCTGCACTGTGATAGTCTCAGAGGTCCGTTAAAAGCACAGAGAGCATCATGAAGAGCAAGGAACACACCAGGCAGGTCCGAGATACTGTTGTGAAGAAGTTTAAAGCCGGATTTGGATACAAAAAGATTTCCCAAGCTTTAAACATCCCAAGGAGCACTGTGCAAGCGATAATATTGAAATGGAAGGAGTATCAGACCACTGCAAATCTACCAAGACCTGGCCGTCCCTCTAAACTTTCAGCTCATACAAGGAGAAGACTGATCAGAGATGCAGCCAAGAGGCCCATGATCACTCTGGATGAACTGCAGAGATCTACAGCTGAGGTGGGAGACTCTGTCCATAGGACAACAATCAGTCGTATATTGCACAAATCTGGCCTTTATGGAAGAGTGGCAAGAAGAAAGCCATTTCTTAAAGATATCCATAAAAAGTGTCGTTTAAAGTTTGCCACAAGCCACCTGGGAGACACACCAAACATGTGGAAGAAGGTGCTCTGGTCAGATGAAACCAAAATTGAACTTTTTGGCAACAATGCAAAACGTTATGTTTGGCGTAAAAGCAACACAGCTCATCACTCTGAACACACCATCCCCACTGTCAAACATGGTGGTGGCAGCATCATGGTTTGGGCCTGCTTTTCTTCAGCAGGGACAGGGAAGATGGTTAAAATTGATGGGAAGATGGATGGAGCCAAATACAGGACCATTCTGGAAGAAAACCTGATGGAGTCTGCAAAAGACCTGAGACTGGGACGGAGATTTGTCTTCCAACAAGACAATGATCCAAAACATAAAGCAAAATCTACAATGGAATGGTTCAAAAATAAACATATCCAGGTGTTAGAATGGCCAAGTCAAAGTCCAGACCTGAATCCAATCGAGAATCTGTGGAAAGAACTGAAAACTGCTGTTCACAAATGCTCTCCATCCAACCTCACTGAGCTCGAGCTGCTTTGCTATGAGGAATGGGAAAAAATGTCAGTCTCTCGATGTGCAAAACTGATAGAGACATACCCCGAGCTGTAATCGCAGCAAAAGGTGGCGCTACAAAGTATTAACTTAAGGGGGCTGAATAATTTTGCACGCCCAATTTTTCAGTTTTTGATTTGTTAAAAAAGTTTGAAATATCCAATAAATGTCGTTCCACTTCATGATTGTGTCCCACTTGTTGTTGATTCTTCACAAAAAAATACAGTTTTATATCTTTATGTTTGAAGCCTGAAATGTGGCAAAAGGTTGCAAAGTTCAAGGGGGGCGAATACTTTCGCATGGCACTGTAATTTAAGAATGCTTCCTAGTCTTCAAGAGATGTGGTCTCCATCTACAGTGAGTCTGAAGAGCCCTTGCAACACATGGAAGGAGACCCTGTGGGAAAGCAACCAAGTGATGTAACACCCCTAATCTTGGATGACATTGTCATAACCTCTCTCTCACCTTCAAACTTTAATACAGTATTGTATCAGAGTCTCAGGAGGAATTCAGAGGATTCTTGTCAAACACACACACACACACACACACACTGAGATGGCTCTCTAGCGTAATCGTCTCTATACTACTCTGACATGTGAAGGAGCATTAAATGAGGAGAGGCTGTCCCTAGGGATCTGTCAATCACAGGGATTGGAGAGCTCTCACGGTTGATCCAACCAACCCTCCTCCTCCTCCACTCACATGCTGCTGCCTCTTTCCTCTCCTCTCCTCTCTCTCCTCTCCTCTCCTCTCTCTCTCTCTCTCTCTCTCTCCCTCTCTCTCTCTCCTCTCCCTCTCTCTCTCTCTCTCTCTCTCTCTCTCCTCTCCTCTCCTCTCCTCTCTTCCCTCTCCTCTTCTCTCTCTCTCTCCTCTCCTCTCCTGTCTCTCTCCTCTCCTCTTCTCTCTCTCTCTCTCTCTCTCTCCTCTCCTCTCCTCTCTTTCCTCTCCTCTCTCTCTCTCTCCTCTCCTCTCCTGTCTCTCTCCTCTCCTCTCTCTCTCTCTCTCTCTCTCTCTCTCTCTCTCTCTCTCTCTCTCTCTCTCCTCTCCTCTCCTCTCCTCTCCTCTCTCCCTCTCCTCTCTTCTCTCCCTCTCCTCTCCTCTCTCCCCATTATGCCTCTCATTAAGGCTTGATGTATATATACTGGCACATCAGTGGGGGATTTGTCAGGCCTTCTCAGCCTCATCTAACATCTAGTGTGCGTGTGTGTTAGGGGCCTACAATGTTTCCGCTCTCCTCTCTGGTGTTGTGTGATCACACTGGTTTCTCACTGCAGAGAACATCAAGGACCCCCACACCCTTTCATCTAGCCTCCTTCCTTCAGCACACACACACACACACACACACACACACACACACACACACACACACACACACACACACACACACACACACACGACCGAGCCTTGACAGATATCACCCAGAATAATAATCTCTAATAGTGCAGGAAGACATTTAAAGCTAACGGAGACAGATCCGACCCATGATGATTCCCAATGCTTTTCTCCAGCCATTAAATCCATGTAGCGACACACATGGCCATGCAGACCTCTTTAAAAAGCAATCAGTGGAGATCCATCCTTCAGCCTCACGGTCCCCTGTCGCTGCCTGGCTGACCAAACTATAGAGAGGGGTGGAGAGGGATGGAGAGGGATGGAGGTGGATAGAGAGGGATGGAGGTGGATAGAGAGGGATGGAGGTGGATGGAGAGGGATGGAGGTGGATGGAGAGGGATAGAGAGGGATGGAGAGGGATAGAGAGGGATGGAGAGGGATGGAGAGGGATGGAGAGGGATAGAGAGGGATGGAGATGGATGGAGAGGGATAGAGAGGGATGGAGAGGGATAGCGAAGGATGGAGGTGGATGGAGAGGGATGGAGGTGGATGGAGAGGGATGGAGAGGGATAGAGGGGGATGGAGGTGGATAGAGAGGGATATAGGTGGATGTTGAGGGATGGAGGAGGATATAGAGGATTGGAGGTGGATGGAGAGGGATGGAGGGGGAAAGAGAGGGATATAGAGGGAGGGAGGTGGATGGAGAGGGATGGAGGTGGATGGAGAGGGAAGGAGGTGGATGGAGAGGGATGGAGGAGGATCAAATCAAATCAAATTTATTTGTCACATACACATGGTTAGCAGATGTTAATGCGAGAGTAGCGAAATGCTTGTGCTTCTAGTTCCGACAATGCAGTAATAACCAACGAGTAATCTAACCTAACAATTCCAAAACTACTGTCTTATACACACAAGTGTAAAGGGATAAAGAATATGTACATAAAGATGTGAATGAGTGATGGTACAGAACGGCATAGGCAAGATGCAGTAGATGGTATCGAGTACAGTATATACATATGAGATGAGTAATGTAGGGTATGTAAACATTATATTAAGTAGCATTGTTTAAAGTGACTAGTGATATATTTTACATAAATTCCCATCAATTCCCATTATTAAAGTGGCTGGAGTTGAGTCAGTGTGTTGGCAGCAGCCACTCAATGTTAGTGGTGGCTGTTTAACAGTCTGATGGCCTTGAGATAGAAGCTGTTTTTCAGTCTCTCGGTCCCTGCTTTGATGCACCTGTACTGACCTCGCCTTCTGGATGATAGCGGGGTGAACAGGCAGTGGCTCGGGTGGTTGTTGTCCTTGATGATCTTTATGGTCTTCCTGTGACATCGGGTGGTGTAGGTGTCCTGGAGGGCAGGTAGTTTGCCCCCGGTGATGCGTTGTGCAGACCTCACTACCCCCTGGAGAGTTGTGGGCGGAGCAGTTGCCGTACCAGGCGGTGATACAGCCCGCCAGGATGCTCTCGATTGTGCATCTGTAGAAGTTGCTTTTGGTGACAAGCCGAATTTCTTCAGCCTCCTGAGGTTGAAGAGGCGCTGCTGCGCCTTCTTCCCCACGCTGTCTGTGTGGGTGGACCAATTCAGTTTGTCTGTGATGTGTACGCCGAGGAACTTAAAACTTACTACCCTCTCCACTACTGTCCCATCGATGTGGATAGGGGGGTGCTCCCTCTGCTGTTTCCTGAAGTCCACAATCATCTCCTTAGTTTTGTTGACGTTAAGTGTGAGGTTATTTTCCTGACACCACACTCCGAGGGCCCTCACCTCCTCCCTGTAGGCCGTCTCGTCGTTGTTGGTAATCAAGCCTACCACTGTAGTGTTGTCCGCAAACTTGATGATTGAGTTGGAGGCGTGCATGGCCACGCAGTCGTGGGTGAACAGGGAGTACAGGAGAGGGCTCAGAACGCACCCTTGTGGGGCGTGGAGAGGATAGAGAGGGATGGAGAGGGATATAGAGGGATGGAGGAGGATGGAGAGGGATAGAGAGGGATGGAGGAGGATGGAGAGGGATAGAGAGGGATATAGAGGGATGGAGGTGGATGGAGAGGGATGGAGAGGGATAGAGAGGGATGGAGGTGGATGGAGAGGGATATAGAGGGATGGAGGTGGATGGAGAGGGATATAGAGGGATGGAGGTGGATGGAGAGCGATATAGAGGGAAATGGAGGGATGGAGGTGGATGGAGGGGGATGGAGAGGGATGGAGAGGGATGGAGGTGGATGGAGAGTGATAGAGAGGGATGGAGGTGGATGGAGAGGGATGGAGGTGGATGGAGGTGGATGGAGAGTGATAGAGAGGGGGATGGATGTGGATGGAGAGGGCTAGAGAGGGATGGAGAGGGATGGAGGTGGATGGAGAGGGATAGAGGGGATGGATGGATGGATGGGGAGGGGATGGAGAGGGGGGGGATGGAGAGGGGGATGGAGGAGGCTGTGATGGATAGAGAGGGATATAGAGGGTTGGAGGTGGATGGAGAGGGATTGAGGAGGATGGAGAGGGATGGAGGTGGCTGGAGAGGGATAGAGAGGGGTGGAGGAGGATATAGAGGGATGGAGGAGGATGGAGAGGGATATAGAGGGATGGAGGAGGATATAGTGGGATTGAGTAGGATGTAGAGTGATGGAGGAGGATGTAGAGGGATGGAGGAGAATGGAGGAGGATGGAGAGGGATATAGAGGGATGGAGGAGGATATAGAGGGATGGGGGAGGATATAGAGGGATGGAGGAGGATGGAGAGGGATATAGAGGGATATAGAGGGATGGAGGTGGATGGAGAGGGATAGAGAGGGATGGAGGTGGATGGAGGGGGATGGAGGAGGATATAGAGGGATGGAGGAGGATGGAGAGGGATATAGTGGGATGGAGAGGGATAGAGAGAGATATAGAGGGATGGAGGTGGATGGAGAGGGATAGAGAGGGATGGAGGTGGATGGAGGGGGATGGAGGAGGATGGAGAGGGATAGAGAGGGATGGAGGTGGATGGAGAGGATGGAGGAGGATGGAGAGGGATAGAGGGGGATGGAGGTGGATGGAGAGGGATGGAGAGGGATAGAGAGGGATGGAGAGGGATGGAGGAGGATGGAGAGGGATAGAGAGGGATATAAAGGGTTGGAGGTGGATGGAGGGGGATGGAGAGGAATGGAGGAGGATGGAGAGGGATGGAGAGGGATGGAGGTGGCTGGAGAGAGATAGAGAGGGATGGAGGAGGATATAGAGGGATGGAGGAGGATGTAGAGGGATGGAGGAGGATGTAGCGGGATGGAGGAGGATGTAGAGGGATGGAGGAGAATGGAGAGGGATGGAGGAGAATGGAGAGGGGAGGAGGATGGAGAGGGATATAGAGGGATGGAGGAGGATATAGAGGGATGGAGGAGGATGTAGAGGGATGGAGGATGATGGAGAGGGATAGAGGAGGATAAGAGGGCTGGAGAGGGATGGAGGAGGATGGAGAGGAAAAGAGGGATGGAGAGGGATAGTGAGGGATATTGAGGGATGGAGAGGGATGGGGAGGATATAGAGGGATGGAGGAGGATGGAGAGGGATAGAGAGGGATGGAGGAGGATATAGAGGGATGGAGGAGGATGTAGAGGGATCGAGGATGATGGAGAAGGATAGAGGAGGATAAGAGGGCTGGAGAGGGATGGAGGTGAATGGAGAGGGATATAGAGGGATGGAGGTGGATGGAGAGCGATATAGAGGGAAATGGAGGGATGGAGGTGGATGGAGGGGGATGTAGAGGGATGGAGGTGGATAGAGAGGGATGGAGGTGGATGTAGAGGGATAGAGAGGGATGGAGGTGGATGGAGAGGGATGGAGGTGGATGGAGAGTGATAGAGAGGGATGGAGAGTGATAGAGAGGGATGGAGGTGGATGGAGAGGGATGGAGAGGGATGGAGGTGGATGGAGAGGGATAGAGAGGGATGGAGGTGGATGGGGAGGGATAGAGGGGGATGGAGAGGGATGGAGGAGGCTGTGATGGATAGAGAGGGATATAGAGGGTTGGAGGTGGATGGAGAGGGATTGAGGAGGATGGAGAGGGATGGAGGTGGCTGGAGAGGGATAGAGAGGGGTGGAGGAGGATATAGAGGGATGGAGGAGGATGTAGTGGGGTGGAGGAGGATGGAGAGGGATATAGAGGGATGGAGGAGGATATTGTGGGATTGAGGAGGATGTAGAGGGATGGAGGAGGATGTAGAGGGATGGAGGAGAATGGAGAGGGATGGAGGAGGATGGAGAGGGATATAGAGGGATGGAGGAGGATATAGAGGGATGGGGGAGGATATAGAGGGATGGAGGAGGATGGAGAGGGATAGAGAGGGATGGAGGTGGATGGAGGGGGATGGAGGAGGATATAGAGGGATGGAGGAGGATGGAGAGGGATGGAGGTGGATGGAGAGGGATATAGAGGGAAATAGAGGGATGGAGGTGGATGGAAATAGAGAGGGAAGGAGGGGGATGGAGGATGGAGGAGGATGGAGAGGGATAGAGAGGGATGGAGGTGGATGGGAGGGATAGAGGGGATGGAGAGGGATATAGAGGGATGGAGGTAGATGGGATATAGAGGGATGGATGGAGAGGGATATAGAGGGATGGAGGTGGATGGAGTGGGATAGAGAGGGATGGAGGGGAATGGAGGGGGATGGAGAGGGATGGAGGAGGATGGAGAGGGATAGAGAGGGATGGAGGTGGATGGAGAGGGATAGAGAGGTATGGAGGTGGATGGAGAGGGATGGAGGAGGATGGAGAGGGATAGAGGGGGATGGAGGAGGCCGTGAGGGATAGAGAGGGATATAGAGGATTGTAGGTGGATGGAGGGGGATGGAGAGGGATGGAGGAAGATGGAGAGGGATGGAAAGGGATGGAGGTGGCTGGAGAGAGATAGAGAGGGATGGATGGAGGAGGGATGGAGGAGAATGGAGAGGGATGGAGGAGAATGGAGAGGGATGGAGGAGAATGGAGAGGGATGGAGGAGGATGGAGAGGGATGGAGGAGGATGGAGAGGGATGGAGAGGGATAGTGAGGGATATTGAGGGATGGAGAGGGATGGGGGAGGATATAGAGGGATGGAGGAGGATGGAGAGGGATGGAGGAGGATATAGAGGGTTGGAGGAGGATATAGTGGGATTGAGGAGGATGTAGCGGGATGGAGGAGGATGTAGAGGGATGGAGGAGAATAGAGGGATGGGGAGAATAGAGAGGGATAGAGAGGGATGGAGGGGGATGGAGGGGGATGGAGGAGGATATAGAGGGATGGAGGAGGATGGAGAGGGATGGAGGTGGATGGAGAGGGATATAGAGGGAAATAGAGGGATGGAGGTGGATGGAGAGGGATAGAGAGGGAAGGAGGGGGATGGAGAGGGATGGAGGAGGATGGAGAGGGATAGAGAGGGATGGAGGTGGATGGAGAGGGATAGAGAGGGATGGAGGTGGATAGAGAGGGATATAGAGGGATGGAGGTGGATGGAGAGGGGTATAGAGGGATATAGAGGGATGGAGAGGGATATAGAGGGATGGAGGTGGATGGAGTGGGATAGAGAGGGATGGAGGGGAATGGAGGGGGATGGAGAGGGATGGAGGAGGATGGAGAGGGATAGAGAGGGATGGAGGTGGATGGAGAGGGATAGAGAGGTATGGAGGTGGATGGAGAGGGATGGAGGAGGATGGAGAGGGATAGAGGGGGATGGAGAGGGATAGAGGGGGATGGAGGAGGCCGTGAGGGATAGAGAGGGATATAGAGGATTGTAGGTGGATGGAGGGGGATGGAGAGGGATGGAGGAAGATGGAGAGGGATGGAGAGGGGGAGAGGGATGGAGGTGGCTGGAGAGAGATAGAGAGGGATGGAGGAGGATGTAGAGGGATGGAGGAGAATGGAGAGGGATGGAGGAGAATGGAGAGGGATGGAGGAGGATGGAGAGGGATGGAGGAGGATGGAGAGGGATAGAGAGGGATGGAGAGGGATAGTGAGGGATATTGAGGGATGGAGAGGGATGGGGGAGGATATAGAGGGATGGAGGAGGATGGAGAGGGATGGAGGAGGATATAGAGGGTTGGAGGAGGATATAGTGGGATTGAGGAGGATGTAGCGGGATGGAGGAGGATGTAGAGGGATGGAGGAGAATGGAGAGGGATGGAGAGGGATGGAGGAGGATGGAGAGGGATATAGAGGGATGGAGGAGGATATAGAGGGATAGAGGAGGATGTAGAGGGTTGGAGGATGATGGAGAGGGATAGAGGAGGATAATAGGGCTGGAGAGGGATGGAGGAGGATGGAGAGGGATAGAGAGGGATATAGAGGGATGAAGGGGGATGGAGAGGGATGGAGGAGGATGGAGAGGGATAGAGGAGGATATAGAGGGATGGAGGAGGATGGAGAGGGATGGAGGTGGCTGGAGAGAGATAGAGAGGGATGGAGGAGGATATAGAGGGATGGAGGAGGATGTAGAGGGATGGAGGAGGATATAGAGGGTTGGAGGATGATGGAGAGGGATAGAGGAGGATAAGAGGGCTTGAGAGGGATGGATGAGGATGGAGAGGGATAGAGAGGGATGGAGAGGGATAGTGAGGGATATTGAGGGAAGGAGAGGGATGGGGGAGGATATAGAGGGATGGAGGAGGATGGAGAGGGATATAGAGGGATGAAGGGGGATGGAGAGGGATGGAGGAGGATGGAGAGGGATATAGAGGGATGAAGGGGGATGGAGAGGGATGGAGGAGGATGGAGAGGGATAGATGAGGATATTTTTTTTTTAATTTTTTTTTATTTTACCTTTATTTAACCAGGTAGGCAAGTTGAGAACAAGTTCTCATTTACAATTGCGACCTGGCCAAGATAAAGCAAAGCAGTTCGACAGATACAACGACACAGAGTTACACATGGAGTAAAACAAACATACAGTCAATAATACAGTATAAACAAGTCTATATACAATGTGAGCAAATGAGGTGAGAAGGGAGGTAAAGGCAAAAAAGGCCATGGTGGCAAAGTAAATACAATATAGCAAGTAAAACACTGGAATGGTAGTTTTGCAATGGAAGAATGTGCAAAGTAGAAATAAAAATAATGGGGTGCAAAGGAGCAAAATAAATAAATAAATAAAAATTAAATACAGTTGGGAAAGAGGTAATGGTTTGGGCTAAATTATAGGTGGGCTATGTACAGGTGCAGTAATCTGTGAGCTGCTCTGACAGTTGGTGCTTAAAGCTAGTGAGGGAGATAAGTGTTTCCAGTTTCAGAGATTTTTGTAGTTCGTTCCAGTCATTGGCAGCAGAGAACTGGAAGGAGAGGCGGCCAAAGAAAGAATTGGTTTTGGGGGTGACTAGAGAGATATACCTGCTGGAGCGTGTGCTACAGGTGGGAGATGCTATGGTGACCAGCAAGCTGAGATAAGGGGGACTTTACCTAGCAGGGTCTTGTAGATGACATGGAGCCAGTGGGTTTGGCGACGAGTATGAAGCGAGGGCCAGCCAACGAGAGCGTACAGGTCGCAATGGTGGGTAGTATATGGGGCTTTGGTGATAAAACGGATTGCACTGTGATAGACTGCATCCAATTTGTTGAGTAGGGTATTGGAGGCTATTTTGTAAATGACATCGCCAAAGTCGAGGACTGGTAGGATGGTCAGTTTTACAAGGGTATGTTTGGCAGCATGAGTGAAGGATGCTTTGTTGCGAAATAGGAAGCCAATTCTAGATTTAACTTTGGATTGGAGATGTTTGATATGGGTCTGGAAGGAGAGTTTACAGTCTAACCAGACACCTAAGTATTTAGAGGGATGGAGGAGGATGGAGAGGGATAGAGAGTGATGAAGGTGGATGGAGAGGAATGGAGGAGGATATAGAGGGATGGAGGAGGATTTAGAGGGATGGAGGAGGATGGAGGAGGATAGAGAGCAATGGAGGGGGATATAGAGGGATGTTGAGGTATGGAGAGGGATGGAGGAGGATGGAGAGGGATAGAGAGGGATAGAGGGATGGAGGTGGAAGGAGAGGAATGGAGGAGGGTATAGAGGCATGGAAGAGGATGTAGAGGGATGGAGGAGGATGGAGAAGGATGGAGGAGGATGGAGAGGGATAGAGGAGGATAAGAGGGCTGGAGAGGGATGGATGAGGATAAGCGGGATGGAGAGGGATGGATGAGGATAAGCGGGATGGAGAGGGGTGGATGAGGATAAGCGGGATGGAGAGGGATGGATGAGGATAAGCGGGATGGAGAGGGGTGGAGGAGGATGATGTCGTCTGTAGTTGCGTTCCTTTCTTTGTTTGCTGAAATCCATACCTTTTCAATAAACATGAATCAAATACCACCAACAACTGTTTACTTGTTGAGATTCAATTGGCACATGTGTATTTGTGCTGAATTGCCATCTTAGAACAACAGCAATGAGCAAACAGTCTGTGGTTATATTTGATTAACGTTTATGGAAATAGTATGGATTCCAGCAGAAAGGAACGCAACTACAGAGGACAAACATAGATACAAGGTGGCCGTTTAATCATTCAAATGTTTTGAAGTGTTGATCTTGGGAGAATCAATGTAGTCGGAGCTAGATTCCACAAAGCCTGGTCTGGGCTCCATGCCGTTGGGGGAGTTCATCCGTAACTTCCTTCATCATGGATAGGGATTTAGTCGTCTATCACCCCGGTAACTCCCCATCCTCAAATGATTCTGTTCTCTTGTTTGAGTCCTCAAGAGAGGACTGAAGTCATTTAACGTCTAGGCTGTATAGACTTCTGTCTTAATATCCAGTCTGAATAGGAACGAGATCATTAGAACAGTAGGGATGGAGGAGTGCATTATAAGAGATATCACCGTCTCTGTACCACATATCAATTGGAGACCAGACCACTACATGATGTATGTCATTTTATCCTCTCATCTAAAGGTAAACCAGAAGGACTGCTCTGTATTACCTCTCACACATAACACCTCTGGGTTATATGACGGACTGAAACGGGTGACGTCTCCACGTCAGTCTCTGTATCTAGTCTACTATATAGTCTGTTGAACGTCTCCACGTCAGTCTCTGTATCTAGTCTACTGTCTAGTCTGTTGAACGTCTCTGTATCTAGTCTACTGTATAGTCTGTTGAACGTCTCCACGTCAGTCTCTGTATCTAGTCTACTGTATAGTCTGTTGAACGTCTCCACGTCAGTCTCTGTATCTAGTCTACTATATAGTCTGTTGAACGTCTCCACGTCAGTCTCTGTATCTAGTCTACTATATAGTCTGTTGAACGTCTCCACATCAGCCTCTGTATCTAGTCTACTATATAGTCTGTTGAACGTCTCCACGTCAGTCTCTGTATCTAGTCTACTATATAGTCTGTTGAACGTCTCCACATCAGTCTCTGTATCTAGTCTAGTATATAGTCTGTTGAACGTCTCCACATCAGTCTCTGTATCTAGTCTACTATATAGTCTGTTGAACGTCTCCACATCAGTCTCTGTATCTAGTCTACTATATAGTCTGTTGAACGTCTCCACGTCAGCCTCTGTATCTAGTCTACTATATAGTCTGTTGAACGTCTCCACATCAGTCTCTGTATCTAGTCTACTATATAGTCTGTTGAACGTCTCCACGTCAGTCTCTGTATCTAGTCTACTATATAGTCTGTTGAACGTCTCCACATCAGTCTCTGTATCTAGTCTACTATATAGTCTGTTGAACGTCTCCACATCAGTCTCTGTATCTAGTCTACTATATAGTCTGTTGAACGTCTCCACGTCAGTCTCTGTATCTAGTCTACTATATAGTCTGTTGAACGTCTCCAAGTCATTAGGCTCAGTGTCATAAAAGAGACAGAATGGCGGCCGATATCTGTAAACACTAAAGAATAGAGATCATTATTTTTCCATTTGTTCCGCCTGCTCTGTGTGTGCCTAGCAGGAGAGATTCCTTTACTTTTTAACTCATATTGTTTTTCTCTGCCGTTCCTCCGTTTCCATAGCAGCATGCCGCTATAAGAAGAGACTTTTTCAACCTCATTATTTATCTAGTTATCTTACAACACTGTGCGAGCTGAAACAATGCTGTTGACTTTCAATGAAATGACTGTAAAGTCTGTAGAAATGATGAATGACCACTTCAGGTTTTTAATGTATGCTGTCTTTGTGGTATTACGATCATCTATGGTTTGTAAAGTTTACCATCACTTGTGGTGATGCTTTTACTGCTATTCTGTCCACAATCTGTATCAAGGCCAATTCATGTCAAGTCACATCTCCAGTTAAATTAGCATCCTCGCTAATCTGCCCCCCAAGCCAGCCCTCCTGGGTAATCAAGTCACAGTGAGGGGGATAATGCTTGGTAATTGTCAATCAATCACAGACAGAATCCTCACAGAGACTTTCTCTTCTCTGTTCTCCCTCCTCTCTACTCCCTTCTCTCTTCTCCTCCCCTTTTCTCTACGTTCTCCTCTCCTCTCTGCTTCTCTCCTCTCCTATTCTCTTCTCCTCTTCTATTTTCTTCTCTGCAGGCTTATCCGGGAGCATCTGGGAGAGCAGGAGGTGTCGATCACCCTGACCATTGACTCGGTGGAAGAGGCTGATCTGGGGAACTACTCCTGCTTCGTGGAGAATGGCAACGGCAGACGGCAGGCCAACATACAGCTCACAAAGAGAGGTAGGACACACAGACACACGCACACACACACACACACACACACACACACACACACACACACAGCTGAGTTTTCACTTAAAACCATAATTATCTGAAGGTTATTCTGTCTGTTTCATTTTTTAGATACCTGCTTAATGTCACATCAACGTCAAACATTGAAATGTGTTTTCAGGGCTGGAGACCGACAGATAGACAGCTGTTATCTTGTTGCCAATTCAGAGAAGCAGCAGAGGGATCATGTTCATCTCTGTCAGTTTTTCTAGACACGTTGCATCCTTTCAAATCTTTGTGGTCAGAGCCCATTGGCTGAATAACGTCTACCAGAGCAGGTTCTGGACTCGATGCATCTCCATCCATCACCGTGGTGACAGCATTAGCTTCATTCCAGAGCCCGGACCAATCTCACAACACCACAACACAAGATATCCACCAGACAAGGCCTGATCCCCCAACACCACAACAAAGCTATCTACCAGACAGGGCCTGATCCCAGAACACCACAACACAAGATATCCACCAGACAAGGCCTGATCCCCCAACACCACAACAAAGCTATCCACCAGACAGGGCCTGATACCACAACACAAGCTATCCACCAGACAGGGCCTGGTCCCCCAACACCATAACACAAGCTATCCACCAGACAGGGCCTGATCCCCCAACACCACAACAAAACTATCTACCAGACAGGGCCTGGTTCCCCAGCACCACAACAAAGCTATCTACCAGACAGGGCCTGGTTCCCCAGCACCACAACACAGGCTATCTACCAGACAGGGCCTGATCCCCCAACACCACAACAAAGCTATCTACCAAACAGGGCCTGGTCCCCCAACACCACAACAAAGCTATCCACCAGACAGTGCCTGGTCCCCCAACACCACAACAAAGCTATCTACCAGACAGGGCCTGGTCCCCAACACCACAACAAAGCTATCTACCAAACAGGGCCTGGTCCCCCAACACCACAACAAAGCTATCCACCAGACAGGGCCTGGTCCCCCAACACCACAACAAAGCTATCTACCAGACAGGGTCTGGTCCCCCAACACCGCAACAAAGCTATCCACCAGACAGGGCCTGGTCCCCAACACCACAACAAAGCTATCTACCAGACAGGGCCTGGTCCCTCAACACCACAACAAAGCTATCCAGCAGACAGGGCCTGGTCCCCCAACACCACAACACAAGCTATCTACCAGACAGGGCCTGATCCCCCAACACCACAACACAAGCTATCTACCAGACAGGGCCTGGTCCCCCAACACCACAACAAAGCAATGTACCAGACAGGGCCTGATCCCCCAACACCACAACAAAGCTATCTACCAGACAGGGCCTGGTCCCCCAGCACCACAACACAGGCTATCTACCAGACAGGGCCTGGTCCCCCAACACCACAACAAAGCTATCTACCAGACAGGGCCTGATCCCCCAACACCACAACACAAGCTATCTACCAGACAGGGCCTGGTCCCCCAACACCACAACAAAGCAATGTACCAGACAGGGCCTGATCCCCCAACACCACAACAACGCTATCTACCAGACAGGGCCTGGTCCCCCCAGCACCACAACACAGGCTATCTACCAGACAGGGCCTGATCCCCCAACACCTCAACACACGCTATCCACCAGACAGGGCCTGATCCCTCAACACCACAACACAAGCTGTCTACCAGACAGGGCCTGGTCCCCCAACACCACAACACAAGCTATCCACCAGACAGGGCCTGATCCCCCAACACCACAACAAAGCTATCCAGCAGACAGGGCCTGGTCCCCCAATACCACAACAAAGCTATCTACCAGACAGGGCCTGGTCCGCCAACACCACAACAAAGCTATCTACCAGACAGGGCCTGGTCCCCCAACACCACAACTAAGCTATCACCCAGACAGGGCCTATACCTCCTCTTCCTCCCCACCCCCTCATCCTCTACCTCCTCTTCCTCTTCTTCCCCACCCCCCTCATTCTATACCTCCTCTTCCTCTTCCTCCCCACCCCCTCATCCTCTACCTCCTCTTCCTCTTCCTCCCCACCCCCTCATCCTCTACCTCCTCTTCCTCTTCCTCCCCCCCCCCTCATCTTCTACCTCCTCTTCCTCTAACTCCCCTCCCCCCCCATCCTCTACCTCGTCTTCCCTCTTCCTCTTCCTCCCCACCCCCTCATCCTCTACCTCTTCTTCCCTCTTCCTCCCCACCCCCTCATCCTCTACCTCCTCTTCCCCCCTCCCCACCCCCTCATTCAATACCTCCTCTTCCTCCCCCACACCCTCATCCTCTACCTCCTCTTCTTCCTCCCCCCCCCCTTCATCCTCTACCTCCTCTTCCTCTAACTCTACCTCCCCCCCCCCCATCCTCTACCTCCTCTTCCCTCTTCCTCTTCCTCCCCCCACCCCCTCATCCTCTACCTTCCTCTCCTTCTCTCCTCCTCTCTCCCCTCCATCTCCTGGTTGAATCAAAGATCTTGTCCCCGTGTATCAGCGCACCGTCGGTCAGGTGTCAGAGATTACACTAAAGAGGTTCATTCTTCTCTGCCTGGAGCCCACATCCCACATCCTGACACTCTCCGCCCAGAGATTAAGACAAATGATCTCCTGGCGGTCGGGAACTGTGCCTCACTTACACAGCGATAGATTTGACAGAGCTACTGGGCACCTCTCCATTCATCTTGTTTCTCCCCCCCATCTCCTCCTCACAGGGCTAGTGTGTTTGGAGGGACGGCTGCCATCGGGATTTGTCACTGACATGTGGGTTGTGGGGGTGGTGTGGAGGGTGCGGAGGGTGTGGAGGTGTGGTGGTGTGGAGGGTGTTGAAGGTGTAGAGGGTGTTGAGTGGTGGAGCGTGTTGGCTGCCCTGTGCTGCGTCTCCAGGGGAGAGAGGCGGAGGACGATGGATTGATTTCATCATTAGGAGGACAAAGGGTACCTTATTTGCCTGCTGGGTGCTGGATGAAAGTATCCATTATAATAGGTGATTTCACTGGGGAGGCCTTCTCTGTGGGACTAGTTCAAGTAAATCCTTCAGATTTAGGAATGATTTGGGCTCCATGGTCCTTCTACTCACGGGCCTGAGTTGTAGACCTCTGAATCACTGTTGAATAGAGCCGAAAGTCAATGTAGTATAAAACAAGCTATGTAGAGGTCCAAGGTTGTTGTCACTATTGACTTTATGACCCTGTCAGAAAACAACCACAACAACAAGGAAGCCATTTTTGCCACTCTGAATAAAGATTAAGCAGCCAGTGTCAAACCTGACAAATCTCTCTATAAAACCCCTGGATTAAAATGATGAAAGTAGCAGCCTTTCTATCCATCTGTCGTCGTTGTCTCAAGGTCG